>NC_080164.1:41933369-42076874 GCF_950295315.1 Erinaceus europaeus | reverse complement strand
GATATCTTTCCATTTCTTGGTATCAATTTCTATTTCCTTGAGTAGCGACTCATAGTTTTTAGCATACAAGTCTTTCACTTCTTTGGTCAACTTTATTCCTAGGTATTTGATTGATTTTGCTGAAACAGTAAATGGGAGTGATTTCTGGATGTCTTCTTCTTCAGATTTAGTGTTTGCATAAAGAAATACCACTGATTTTTGTACATTGATTTTGTAGCCTGATACCTTGCTATATTGCCTAATAACTTCCAGTAATTTTCTACTGGATTCTTTAGGTCTTTCTATGTATACTATCATATCATCTGCAAATAGTGAGAGCTTGACTTCTTCCCTTCCAGTCTGTGTGCCTTTGATTTCTTTCTCTTGCCTGATTGCTATGGCAAGAACTTCCAATACTATGTTGAAGAGTAACGGTTTCAGTGGACAGCCCTGTCTAGTCCCCGATCTTTGGGGGAATGCTTTCAGCTTCTGTCCATTTAGTATGATGTTGGCTGTAGGTTTGCTATATATAGACTCCACTATCTTGAGGAATTTCCCATCTACTCCCATTTTTTGTAGAGTTTTGAGCATGAATGGGTGTTGGATTTTGTTAAAGGCTTTCTCTGCATCTATTGAGATAATCATGTGGTTTTTGGCTTTGCTTTTATTGATGTGGTGAATGACATTGATTGACTTACGGATGGTGAACCAGCCTTGCATTCCTGGGATGAATCCCACTTGGTCATGATGAACAATCTTTTTGATGTGTTGCTGTATCCGGTTGGCCAAGATCTTGTTTAATATTTTGGCATCTATCTTCATCAGAGATATTGGTCTGTAGTTTTCCTTTTTTGTTCTGTCCCTTTCAGCTTTTGGTATCAGGGTGATGTTGGCTTCATAAAAGGTGGAAGGGAGTATTCCTGTTTCTTCAAACTTATGGAATAGCTTAAGAAGTATGGGTATTATCTGTTTCCTGAAAGTTTTGTAGAATTCGTTTGTGAAGCCATCTGGTCCAGGACTTTTGTTGTTGGGGAGATTCTTAATAACAGTTTCAATTTCTTTGTCTGTGATTGGTGCATTTAGATTTTGTAGTTCTTCTTGGTTCAGTTTTGGAAGTGCATAGGTTTCTAAGAATTGCTCCATTTCTTCCAGATTCTCTAGCTTGGTGGCATATGGTTCTTTATAGAAGTTTCACAGGATTCTCTGGATTTCTGTGGTGTCAGTTGTGATATCTCCTGCATCGTTTACAATTCTATTAATTTCAGTCTTCTCTCTTTTTTGTTTGGTGAGTCTGGCTAGGGGTTTGTCAATTTTGTTTAATCTTTCAAAGAACCAACATTTGGCTTCATTGATCTTTCGTATGGTTCTTTTATTTTTGATGTTGTTTATTTCTGCTCTAACTATAGTGATTTCTGTCCTTCTGGTTGCTTTAGGGTTCCTTTGTTCCTCTTCCTCTAAGTCCTTGAGGTGTGCAGTAAGGTCGTTCATTTGAACTTCTTCTTGGTGTTTAATATGTGATTGTATGGCTATAAGTTTCCCTCTCAGTACTGCTTTAGCTGTGTCCCATATATTTTGATCAGTTGTGTCTTCATTTTCATTAGTTTCCAGGAACATTTGAATTTCCTGCTTGAGTGAGTCTCTGACCCAGTGGTTCTTAAGGAGCATGTTGTTTAGTTTCCAAATTCTGTGTCTTTTAATAATTTTCCATTTGTTGTTAAATGTTAGTTTTACTCCACTGTGGTCTGAGAAGATACTTGGGATGATTTTAATGCTCTTGAATTTATTGATGCTGTCTTTGTGGCCTAACATGTGGTCTATCCTTGAGTATGAGTTATGTGGATTTGAAACGAAGGTGTATTCCAGTTTTTTGGGGTGGAGGAGTCTGAAAATGTCCAAGAGGTCTAGTCTGTCGATCTCTTCATTCAATTCTCTTGTATCTTTATTGGTTCTCTGCTTTGTTGATCTGTCTAAGTGTGAGAGTGGGGTATTGAAGTCTCCCACTATTATTGTATTACTATTGATGTATTTTTGAAATTCTTTCGGTAGATGCTTAATGTATTTAGATGGTCCCTCGTTGGGTGCATAGATGTTAATAATTGTTAAGTCTTCTTGGCTGATTGATCCTCTAATCATTATGTAATGTCCTTGCCTATCTTTTATTACTTTATTTAATTTAAAATCTATCGTGTCTTAGATGAGAATGGCTATTCCTGCCCTTTTTTGTGGTCTGTTAGCCTGTATGATAGTTTTCCATCTTTACACTTTAAGTCTGTGTTTATCTTGTTGTGACAGATGGGATTCTTGCAAGCAGCATATGGTTGGGTTATGTTTTCTGATCCATCCCCCCACCCTGTGCCTTTTGATGGGTGAGTTTAAGCCATTGACATTTATTGATATTATGGATTTAATGTATTGTAGTGCCATTGTTAAAAAAATTTTTTTTGTTTCCTCTGATTTCTTGCCAGTATTGTAGTGATGTTCTTGTTTATAAGAGGTCTTTTAGAACCTCTTTCAGGGCCGGTTTGGTGATGGTTGCCTCCTTGAACTGTTGTTTGTCTAAGAAGGTTTTGATCCCTCCATCTTGTTTGAATGAAAGTCTAGCAGGATATATTATCCTTGGTTGAAACCCTTTTTCATTCAGGGCTTGATAGATATCTTGCCACTCCCTTCTGGCTTTTAGTGTTTGAGTGGAGAAGTCTGCAGATAATCTAATGGGTTTTCCCTTGTATGTGACTTTTTGTTTCTCTCTTGCAGCCTTTAGGATCCTTTCTTTATCCTTACTTCTTCTCATTGTGACTATGATGTGTCTTGGTGTCTTCAGGTCTGGGTTGATTCTGTTTGGTACTCTCTAGTCCTCTTGAACCCTGATATCCTTTCTGTTATTCAGGTCTGGGAAGTTTTCTTGTATTATTTCCTCTAGAATGTTTGCTTCCCCTTCCTCTCTTTCTTCCTCTGGCAGGCCAATTATACAAATGTTACTTCTTTTGAGATCATCCCATATGTCTCTGTTGTTGTTTTCAGTGTCTCTCAATCTTTTTTTAAGCTCTTTTACCTCTTTCTTTGTTTTCTCTAACTCATCCTCTGTCTGACTAATTCTGTTTTCTGCTTCTGTTAGTCTGCTTTCCCTTGCCTCAGCTTCTTTCTTCATTACAGCTATTTCAGCTTTCAGTTCTCTAATTGCCTCAAGATAATCAGTATTTTCCTTGGGGGTCTCAACTGTTGTTTCCCTAATACTGCCATTCCTTTCCTCCAATGTTGTTTTCATTTCTGTGATTAATAAGTTTATTATTGCTTGCATACTTTTCTTATCTATGGTTACTTCTGGCTGATTTGTAGTTTCTTCTGGGCTCTTGTCTTCATTCATTAAAGTAGCAGTTTTATTTGTTTTTGATCTACCCATTTTTTTTATTTATGTGTTTCTTTTTTTTTCATGCTCTGTTGTTCCTCAGTTGTTGTGTCTTGAGTACAAGTAACACTGTACTAAATACCTTTATGACAATTGCACTCACCAAACTCCGGAATTCCAGTAGCAACTGAAGTAAGTATTGAAGTAGTTTAATCGTTACCAGTTAGCCAAACAATTTCTCTAGCCCGTGAAAAAATAGTAACCAAATCCCAGTGAAGAAAGAGAAAAAAAAGAGAAGATAGCAAGATTAGACAATTATGCAAATATACTATCCACTGTATATTCTAGGCCTAACAAGAGGGGAAAGGGAACTAGAGCAGAGATACACACATAGAGAGTCCACTCTGAGTCAGATTTCTTCCCCAAAATAATTCACAAATTCAGAAAGGCAAGGAAGAAGGAAGAAGTGTATGAGAAGATTAAAAAAAAAAAGAGAGAGAGACAAGAGAGAGAAAAGGGAGAAGATAAGAAAAAGAGTTGTAATTAAAGAGCAGTGCAAGGAAATTCCCAAATGTGTATCAGTGAATTCAAAAAAGCACCCTGTTTGGTGGTGTGGGGTATCCTGCTAGGAGCTGGTCCCCAGGGACTACTTATGTGGGGGGTGGGGAGGAGGTATGCTTGAAAATTAAAAGGAAGAAAAAAGAATTTTTTTCCCCTACTCTAATTCTTAACCCAAATTAAGTTATAGTCACCTCCTTGGTGTCATCGCTATGACCCCTTATTGGCTGGCCTGCTAAAGGCAGAAAGTCCTACTGTTTCCCGGAGATGTGTTCGGAGCTCAGCGGCTAGCAGCTTCTTAGTCCGCCATCTTCCGGGAACCCCCCCCCCCGACTTTTTTAAAGGATTTCTCGAAAATGAAAACTAGCTCCAAGTCCTTTGATCCAATGAGAGCTATACTTAAGAAGTCTTTGGATCCACCCTCAGGGTTGTGGTGGTCCCTGGAGACTCCCAAGAGAAAGCCCCCGAGCTATAGTCCTCCCTCCGGGTCCTCTGCCAGCTGCCCAGCAGCGCTCTGCAACCGGCGGAGGAGCCGCCTTCCCAGGTGGAGGACAATGCCTGGCGCACCCGCCTTGCCCAGCGCCGCCTGGGAAGTCTGGAGCAGCCCGCCCACTAGTCCGTGCCACCTTTACTCTAATTCTTAACCCAAATTAAATTATAGTCACCTCTTTGGTGTCACCACTAGGACCCCTTATTGACTGGCCTGCTAAAGGCAGAAAATCCTACCGTTTCCAGAAGATGTGATCAGAGCACACACTGCTAGGAGCTTCTCAGTCCGCCATCTTCCTGGAACCTCGGGGAACTCTTTCATTTTGTGTTGCTGTATTCTGGTTCCAGGAGTTCAAGACAAGTTCTGGGCCACCAAATCTTCTCTTACCTGCAGCTTCTCCATGTGCTTGTGTGTTGGTTGTATTAGAACAAATGGGCATATCCTTACCACTTTAACACCTTTCTTCAGGTGAACTGTTTAAAAATTAAGGACACAGTTATCCTGAGTTATGCCCATGTGCTTGATGTGCTAGATCTTATTTTCTGAATTGGAGACACTGCCTAGAGCCCTCCTGAGAATGTACTGATCACCTTTAGTTATGTTGCCCCTTCTATATGGTGTGTGACTGTGGCGCCTGTGTGGTATTGTGTACACTTGTCAACTTCCTGATCAGTTTCCTGAGCTTTTCCTCCTTTCTCTTCCCCGTAGGGTAATGAAAGGCAAAGCTTTATGCATGAATCATAACCTAAAATTATAACAGAATATAATTAGCAAGTCTAACACTATTGATTATTGTCAATGTAACCAGAAATTCATACTGGAGTAGCAATGGTAACACCCATCATTTTATATTGGCTGATGCATGTAGCCTGCAGGCCAAGTAGTGTAAAGGGAGTATGTTGTTCATTGTCTAAATTGTCGGAGAGATCTAGAAGACTTGAATTTATTTTACTCTTGGTCCTCCCAGGCACTGACTTGACATCTTGACATAGCAGAAATTTTTCTGTCTCTGTGCCACAGTTTCCAGGCCCAAGTCCTAGTTTCCTGTAGAGCAAGGAAGAGTTAGGGAGAAAGACCCAGAAGAATACAACCTCCAGAGACAGTGATACTGGACTTACAGGAGTGATACTGGACTTACAGGAAGTGAGATCCCTATGTAGGAGGGAGGGACAGAGCCTGACAGAAGCACTTGAAGGGATTCAAGATGCAACTTTCTGGGTGTTGGAGAGATCAGAGGAGCAGAACACAAAAGTATTTAGAAACAAGGTGATGTCTTAAGTACATGACCTTAAAATTAAAAGAAAGTAGTACTCAGAGGAAGAATTTTGAGACATATTGAAATAGATATTATGATCTCTCAACAGAACTGGTAGAGTTGCAATACCTTTTTTGATGTTCTTTTTACATTCTCTGTGATTTTCAGATTGTCTTTCAATGTATGTTATAGTAGGTTATTCTCTCTCATTAGAATAGTTTAATATCAAAGGGCACTGCTGTATTATAATTCATGGGGAGCACTAATGCACAGTAACAAAAACAATCCTTTTAATATACTGCTGTGTCCTGTTGGCTAGAATTTTTTTTCAATATTTTAGCATCTATTTTCATCAGAGATATTTGTCTGTAGTTTTCTTTTTTGGTTGTGTCCCTGTCTGTTTTTGGTATCAAAGTGATGTTGGCTTCATAGAAGCTGGAAGGGAGTATTCCAGTGTCTTCAGTCTTCTGGAAGGCTTTTAAAAGTAGAGGTATTAGTTCTTCTTTGAAGGTTTTGTAGAATTCATTTGTAAAACATCTGGTCCAGGACTTTTATTTTTGGGAAGATTTTTGATAAGTGTTTCAATTTCATTAGCTGTGATGGGCCTGTTTATGTTATCTAGTTCTTCTTTACTAAATTTTGTAAGTTCGTAGGTATCTAGAAAATCATCCATTTCTTCCAGGTTCTCTATCTTGGTGGCATATAGTTGTTTATAGAAGTCTTGCATGATATGTTGAATTTCTGCGGTGTCAGTTGTGATATCTCCTTTTTCATTTATGATCTGATTTATTTGGTTCTTCTCCCTTTTCTGTTTTGTGAGTCTGGCTAAAGGTTTGTCAATTTTGTTCACTCTTTTGAAGAACCAACATTTACTTTCATTGATCTTTTGTATGATTTTATTATTCTCAATGTGATTTATTTCTACCCAACTTTAGTGATTTCTGTCCTTCTGGTTGCTTTAGGGTTCCTTACTTCTTCTCCTTCTTCTCATTCTCGTTCTCCTTCTCCTCCTCCTCCTTCTTTTTCTCCTTCTTCTTCTTCCTCCTCCTCCTCCTCCTCCTCCTCCTCTTCTCCTCCTCCTCCTCCTCCTCCTCCTCCTCCTCCTTCTTCTTCTTCTTCTTCTTCTTCTTCTTCTTCTTCTTCTTCCTTCTTCTTCTTCTTCTTCTTCTTCTTCTTCTTCTTCTTCTTCTTCTTCTTCTTCTTCTTCTTCCTCTTCCTCTTCTTCTTCCTCTTCTTCATCTTTAAGATGTGCAACCAGGCTATTTATTTGTATTTTTTCTTGTTTCCTAATATGTGCTATGTATGGCTATGAACTTCTCTCTCAGTACTGCCTTAGCTGTGTCCCAAATATTTTGATAGCTTGTGTCTTTATTTTCATTGAACTGTGGGAATATTTTGATTTCTTCATTTATTTTCTCTTTGACCCAGTAGTTATTAAGTAGTATACTGTTGAACTTCCACATTTAGGGACTATTACTAATCTTTTGTTAATTGTAAACTGTTAGTTCAATTCCACTGTCGTCTGGGAAGATTTCAATGCTCTTGAATTTGCTGATGCTGTCTTTGTGGCCTAATATATGGTCTATCCTTGAGAATGACCCATGTGGACTTGAGTAAAATGTGTATTCCGTTTCTTGGGATGAATGACTCTGTGTCCAATAGTTCTAGTTTATCTATCTCCTCACTTATCTCCCTCATTTTTTTCTTGATTTTCTGCCTGGATGATCTGTCAAGTTGAAAGAGTGGGGTGTTGAAGTCCCCTACCATGACTTTGTTACTGTTAATATATTGATGTAGCTCTTTCAGTAGTTGTTTGATGTATTTAGATGGCTTCTCATTGGGTGTATTGATCTTAAGAATAGTTAAGTCCTCTTGATTGACATCCACTGAGCATAAGTGCCCATCCCTATCTTTTTTTTTTTTTTCTGGAATCTTTCAAGTCCATTTTTGTTTGTTTGGGTTTTTTGTTTATTTGTTTTGTTTTTTGCCAAAGATTTGCTGGGACTTATTACTGGTACTATGAATCCATTGCTCCTGGAGTCATTTTTTTTAGGTTTTTTTAAAAATATTTATTCATTTATTCCCTTTGGTTGCCCTTGTTGTTTTATTGTTATAGTTATTATTTTATTGTTATTGATACCATCGTTGTTGGATAGGACAGAGAGAAATGAAGAAAGGAGGGGAAAACAGAGAGGGGGAAAGAAAGATAGACACCTGCAAACCTGCTTCACCACTTGTGAAGCAACTCCCCTTCAGGTAGTGAGCCAGGGCTAGAACCAGGATCCTTACACAGGTCCTTGTGCTTTGCGCCACGTGCGCTTAACCCACTATGCCACTACCTGACTCCCGTTTTTTTTTTTATGTATTTATTTATTCCCTTTTTTTAAATTTTTTTATTTTTTATTTAAGAAAGGATAAATTAACAAAACCATAGGGTAGGAGGGGTACAACTCCACACAATTCCCACCGCCCAATCTCCATATCCCACCCCCTCCCCCGATAGCTTTCCTATTCTCTATCCCTCTGGGAGCATGGACCCAGGGTCATTGTGGGTTGCAGAAGGTAGAAGGTCTGGCTTCTGTAATTGCTTCCATCCCTATCTTTTTAAACTTTATTTATTTTAAAGTCTATCATGTCAAATATTAGAATAGCTGTTCCTGTCCTTTTTAATGGGCCATTGGCCTGTATGATAGTTTTCCATCCTTTCACTTTGAGTCTGTGTTTGTCTTGTTGAGTTAGGTGGGTTTCCTGTAGATAGTATATTGTTGGGTTGTGTTTCTAATCCATTTTCCTACTCTGTGCCTTATAATAGGTGAATTTAGGCCATTAACATTTATTGATATTAAAGATTGATGATATTTCAATGCCATTCTTGTAGATTTTTAGAGTGTTCTGATATATGGCCTCTTTATGGTGGTTTGACTGTTGTCTTTCCTGTAGGCTATGGGAGCTTGAGGGCTTTTAAACTGTAAGTAGGCTTCTTAGCTTAATCACTGACTCCTGACCAAGAGATAAAGCAGGGTGTGGCAGGGATAATCCAGTGATTATGCAAAGAGTCTTTCACAGCCCCACCACTAGGCCACTGAGGTATAGATCTTCTCTTGAGTTTCCTCGTTAGTTCTGTTTCCTGGTGTCAGCATAAGACCTCCCTGCCACTGCTTCATATTCTGAGGCTAGTAGCAATGGAGACTCACAGTTGCATTTGATGAGTCTCAGGGGAGTCCTTTCATCCCTTCAGGTGTCTTTTTGTTGGTGAAACAGACTGGAGGTGGTATCTCAACTGTTAAACTGCCGGACTGTTATCAGCCACTTAATCTCTCCTTAGGCACCTCTCTGTCCATGAGTGGCATGTGTTTACACTCACCGGTGATTTGGTGGGTTCCAAAAGTCATTCTAGTCTTGCCTTGTTGTGGTCCCAGGTGGTCTCCTTTGGTATTCCGGTGATTTGGTGGGTTCCTGAAGTTGTTCTAGTCGTGTCTTATTGCAATCCCAGGTGGTTTCCTTTGGTATTCCTAGTTGACCTGAGAGAGGAGAGCCCCACCCTGAATATTGGGTGATCATATATAACCCCAAATACCTGAATTTATTAGAACCCAGATGAAGAAAGTATCTTACTGTCTTCTTTGATGTAGGCAGTCATCATAGGAATGAGAAGGTATCTCACTGTTGTCTTAATTTGCATTTTCTGATAATCCCTGACTTTGAACATTTATTTATATAGATAGGACATGATGGTGAAGAGAGACTTGGTTTGGTGGTGGGAGCTGTGTGTAGACATCTATTACAGGGAGACAAAAACTTCTCATATATCAACAACTATCTTGTAATCCATTATTTCCCCAATAAAACAATCTGAAACAATAAAAAAAAAACTTGACTGAAGACCTTAACAGCTACTTCACTAAAGGAGATATACAGGTGACAAATACATAGAATGATGCTGCGGTTTACTTTATTTTTAAATGTTTTTTTATTTTTTAAATGACTTATTTATTTATATAATTATTTATTAGATAGACCCAGAGAGAAATTGTAAGGGAAGGGGAAGATAGAAAGGGACAGAGACAGAGACACTTGCAGCAATGTTTCATTACTCATGAAACTTTCTCCCTGTAGATGGAGATCAGGGGGTTGAACTTGGGTCCTTGTGCTCAACTGGGTATGCCAGCACCCAGCCTCTATGCTTCACTTTTTATGTCATCAAAACAATAGTGAGATACCACTACAGAAATGTTAGAATTGTGAAGTTCCTGAGCACTTTGAATGTCCAAAGCTGGTGAGGATGTGAAGCAGCAGGAACTCTCATTTATTGCAATGAGAACAGGATGGGAATACAATAAAGTACAATCACTTTGGTAGACATTTTGACAATTTCTTTTCTTTTTTTTGACACTTTAAATATACTTGTTTATTTTTATTTTTACTTTTTTCTTTCTTTTTAAATTTTGATGTATTTATTTATAAAATGGAAACATTGTCAAACCATAGGATGAGAGGGGTACAATTCCCACCACTAGTACTCTGTATCTCATACCCTCCCCTGATAGCTTTCCTATTCTTTAACCCTATGGGAGTATGGACTCAGATCATTATGGGGTGCAGAAGGTGGTAGATCTGGCTTCTGTAATTGCTTCTCCACTGAACTTGGGCATTTACAGGTCAATCCATACTCCCAGACTATCTCCCTCTTTCCCTAGTGGGGCAGGGCTCAGAGGAAGCAGAGCTCCAGGACACTTTGGTGGGGTCATCTATCCAGGGAAGTCAGGCTGGCATCATGGTAGCACCTGGGACCTTGTGGCTGAAAAAGACTTAAGATATAGAGCAGAACAAATTGTTGACTAGTCATGAACCTAAAGGCTGGATTACTGAAGATGAAGACTTGGAGTTTCTGTTTTGGAATTAGCTAGCAGATCTATTTTAGTATATTCCAAAGGGCCCATAACTTTATTAGCTTTTCCTGAGCCTGACATCTCATATGCAGGTGGACCCAGGTTATTGTCTGGGGAGATGATGTCATGGCTGGAAAAAGGGCTAGAAAGCTGGATCAGAGAAGAGAGTAACTCCCAAATATGGGAAAAGTGTATAAATACTATTGACTGTAAACCCCATTGATTTGATTTGATCTGGGACCTATATTCAGCATAGGAGCCTATGTAACCTCTACATCCCTGTAGGTACAAACTTGCATTTTGTGGTTGTCAGTAGGAACACTCCAAGTTGTACCAACTTCAGGACCCATCTTCTTCAGGTGGTAGTTAGACTATTTTATCCAATCCCTCTTTGGAAGATGAAACATTCTCTACTGTTGTTGATCCACATTGATGGCAAGGTCCAATGGGGGCCCCTAAAGGGGTCCATTATGTTGTTCCTGATGACCAGTGACAATGGAAAAGGAAAAGTTTGAGGGCTAGGTTCATTGTGTTTTTGTGGGAATCCCAGGACTCACCGACTAGGGCCCCAGCTGATGGGGTGGCCTGATAGTGACTAAAGAGTCATCCTTAAAGTATGCCAGTCTCTTGCCCTTATTCAGCTTTTGTAGTCCTTACTTTGTTAAGATTATCTTTGGAGCAACTGAGGGAAGTATAATTGGAGGTAGGTGAGGTCTAAGTAGAAATTATTTTATTAGGTACTTTGAGGTGTCTTTTTAGGTCTTTCTACTTGCTTGCTTCGTTTATTGACTCACTGCAAACTATTGTGCACTTTTGCTTTTAGGTATATATTTTGCCCTAATTTATGGATACATGTGTACATCTGCCTTATCTCATGGGACCTGGTCTATATCTAGGTTTGAAACTTTGTTAGGAAGTGGACTACCTGAAATGGAACTAAGGAGTCCTATGAGAAAGGAAAGGTCGCACCCGAGTAATGATGCTTCAAGGTTAATATTTCACGCCTGACATCTCTGGACACATTCCAAGTGAAGCATGACTAAGTGGTACTCATTGCATTGAATAGGTTGGGAACAGCAGATGCAGTATCAGTTGGTATGAATTGAGAGAAGCATGCTGGGAAGTAAGCCCCACCCTAGAGGTTCCAGGACTGGGGGAAATTTGGGCTTTATAGAGGAAGTGGGAAGTTCCTGCTGTCTTAAGGTTTAAGAAGGCAATAGATAGTTATTGCTATAATCAGATTATTTGGCCATTGTATTGACTTTGAAAATCCTAATGTTAGGATTTGTTGTATCATACATGACCTCACCATAATTTTTCCTTTAATATCATATATATTTATGTATGTATGTATATACATACATATATATAAGTGCATATATATATATATATATATATATATATATATATATATATATACACACACACACACATATATATGTCTGTATCTTATAAAGTAACACCACTGGTTGGTTCTGTTCCCCTGGCCTAAGCTTTTAGGAGAGTCAACATTTCAAAGACTCAGCCTATGGTCTGTGCATTAAAAAGTTTGAGACATTGAATCAACTTTTCTCCTCTCATATTAATTAGATAGTGATTTAAATGACTAAAAATTAATAGGAGCGTACACAAACACCGCCCCCCCCCCCAAGTGAAACTGAGCATCCACCCTTACCCTCCACCTAGAGATTTTTACTTTGGTGCCCTACTCCAAACTCAGTCACATCCTGCTTTGAGGTTACCTTTATGTTCTTCTTTCTCAACTTCTGTTTATGAGTGGCATCATCCCATACTTGACATTTTGATAATTTCTTATAAATCTACATATACACTTAGGGTCTCACAAAGGAATTGAAAGTTATGTCTTCACAATAACTTACAAAAGAATATTTATAGCAGTTTTATTAATAGCTGTTCCAGCTTAGAAGCTACTAAGGTGTCCTTCAGTAGGTGAATGTATAATAAATAGACTAGTACATCCAGACAGTGGACTATTATACAAACCCAAAAATAAATGATCCATCAAGCTATGAAAAGACATGGAGACACCTTCAGTGCATATTTGTAGGTGAAAGACGTCCATATGGAATGACTGCTTTGTCTTTTTAAAAATTTTTATTTATAAATGGAAATATTGACAATACCATAGGATTAGAGGAGTACAGTTCCACACAATTCCTACCACCAGAACCCATATCCCATCCCCTCCCTTGAAAGCTGTCCTATTCTCTATCCCTCCTGGAATATGGGCCCAGGATTATTGTGAGGTGCAGAAGGTGGTAGGTCTGGCTTCTGTAACTGCTTCCCCACTGAACATGGGCATTGGCAGATCAGTCCATACTCCCAGACTATCTCTCTCTTTCCCTAGTTGGGCAGGGCTCAGAGGAAGCAGAGCTCCAGGACATATTGGTGGGGTCATCTATTCAGTCAGGTTGGCATCATGGTAATATCTGGAACCTTGTGGCTGAAAAAGACTTACGATATAAAGCAGATTGTTGACAAATCATGAACCAAAGGCTGGAATATTGAAGATGAAGATTGGGGGGGGTCTCTGTTTTGGATATAGCTAGTAGGACTTTTAGTTATATTCCAAAATGCCATGACTATATTAGTTTTTTTTCCCAAGCCTGACATCTGATATGCAGGTGGATCCAAATTATTGTCTGGGGAGTTGGTGTCATAGTTGGAAAAAGGACTAGAAAGCTGGATCAGGGAAGGTAGTAGTTCTCAAATAAGGGGAAAGCATATAAATATTGTTGACTGTAAACCCCATCGATTTGATCTGGTGCCCATATTTAGCACAAGAGCCTATGTAACCTCTGCATCTCTGTAGGTCTGAGCTCACATTCTGTGGTCACAGCTAGGAACATTCCAGGCAGCACTAATTTTAGGAGCCATCTTTCTCAGGTGGTAGGTAGAGTATGTTGTCCAACCTCCTTTCTGAGAATGGAACATTCCCTACCATTGTTGATCCACATTGAAGGCAAGGTTTGATTCCAGTTACATAGCACTGGAAAAGCCAAAGCAATGGGGACAATGCAAAAACTCCTGATTTCTAGGTGTGAGGAAGGAAAGGATGTATTACATAATGGTGAATACTTGTCTTTATCCATTTGCCCAAACTTACAGAATGAACCGCACCAAGAAGTGAACCTTCATGTCAACCACAAATTTTATTTAATGGGGAATATTAGTTATTGATTCACCAGACAAAGCAATGAAATATATTAATAATAGTGGGGGTGAGGGGGTACAAAGGCATCTTTGTAATTCCTAATCCATATTTCTTTTTTTTTATTATTATTATTTTTTTTTTTTTTAATTTTTTATTTAAGAAAGGATTAGTGAACAAAAGCATAAGGTAGGAGGGGTACAACTCCACACAATTCCCAACACCCAATCCCCATAACCCACCCCCTCCCCTGATAGCTTTCCCATTCTCTATCCCTCTGGGAGCATGGACCCAGGGTCGTTGAGGGATGCAGAAGGTAGAAGGTCTGGCTTCTGTAATTGCTTCCCCGCTGAACATGGGCGTTGACTGGTCGGTCCATACCCCCAGTCTGCCTCTCTCTTTCCCTAGTAGGGTGTGACTCTGGGGAAGCTGAGCTCCAGGACACATTGGTGGGGTCTTCAATCCAGGGAAGCCTAGCCAGCATCCTGGTGGCATCTGGAACCGTTGCCGACGATGCGGTCAGAGCGCTCGCTGTCAGCCCTAATCTATATTTCTATGTATCTAAACATACTCCAAAATAGTTCATTAATAAAAAATCAAAACTGAACAAAAGGGGCAAATTTCTATCATAGGTTTATGCACTCAGTTTATACCTAAATAGCCTAAAGAATATTTTCCTTGTCAATTTACTCCATATGCTGACCTAATATAGTCATTCAGATTCAGATACAATTTAACCTGTACAATGACGCACTCAAATGTAAGCTTTGTTAGATCCTCTGTTCACCTCTATTGATTTATATTAAAATGACAGGCCCAACTAACACAGATAATAAAATTTATGTCTCTGACAATTCAGGTTTTTTGGGTGTACTGATGCATCTTGGACTTTTTTTAGCACTTGAAAAGACCTCTAGTATCTCAGAGTGCAAGGAGCAAAGACAAAGTGATTTCTAAAGGTCTGGCTAATTACGGAAAACGGGAAATAGCTGGAGCTTACCCCACTCCTACCCCCACACCAGGGTTATCACTGG
Source organism: Erinaceus europaeus (assembly GCF_950295315.1). Taxonomy (NCBI): domain Eukaryota; kingdom Metazoa; phylum Chordata; class Mammalia; order Eulipotyphla; family Erinaceidae; genus Erinaceus; species Erinaceus europaeus. The sequence goes on along the minus strand of NC_080164.1, from coordinate 42,062,151 downwards.
GAGTCTTAACTAGCACAGTGAAAACTGATACAAGCAGTTTCAAGTGTCAGAGCTTAAAGCTCATGACCCCTTCCAAAGAAAGAAAAGTGCTTTAGTCAAGAAGTTACTGTTATGACTGTAAAATGATGGAAACTTTACTGGGGAATAAGGTCAGGTTTTAGGTAAATGTCTAGAGAGACTAGGCAAGGGAAGATCTCACAGGTGGAAAGACTTGCTAGAGACTGTGACAATGTTATTTGGTGGAAGGGATGATAGGGACTACAAGAGCATTATTTCATCTGGACATGGCAAACTTTTCTTCCCAGCAAAGTGTACAAGGAAGTGTTATTTTCGACGGGCTGGCTTCACAGGCCGGTAACAGACGACCAGGGACTCATGGTTGAGCTGTAGGCAGTATCTCTTTATTCATGCAGGACGCAGCACAATCTATACCAAGCTAAGCTAAACTAAAAACTACAAATAATCTTGTCCTTATAAATATACTAGCCCAGTAGGGTGGGAACAGGATGCGACGCAGAGAGGGTGGAGAGAAAAGTGACTGGTGAAAATCAGGGTATGACAAGGAGAGGGGGCAGAGCAGGCAAGAATTCTACCACTGAATCACAAATGCCCTAGAGGGAGGGTGGTGCTTGTTAACAGAGGTTATGTAAATAGAATACAGTGTTATGTAAATAGAATGCAGGGGGGATTAAACCAAATGAAACAGAAGGGGTTTTTAAAAGCAGAATTAGAAGCATACCAACAAGGAAGTATCTCTTTGATGGAGACATTTTGTCCTTATTAATCTCAATTGAGAGTGACTTTTACAGATAAAATACATATAAAGAGGTAAACATTACTCCCCACTCCTGATAAAAAACATGAACCAGCTATTGTGTGTGTGTGTGTGTGTGTGTGTGTGTGTGTGTGTGTGAGAGAGAGAGAGAGAGAGAGAGAGAGAGAGAGAGAGAAAGTTAGTTCTAGGTGGGTCTGGGGTGGTCTTCCCTCAGTGATGGTGCCTCTTCTTCTTCTTCTTCTTATCTTCTTCTTCTTCTTCTTCTTCTTCTTCTTCTTCTTCTTCTTCTTCTTCTTCTTCTTCTTATCTTCTTCTTCTTCTTCTTCTTTTCTTCTTCTTCTTCTTCTTCTTCTTCTTCTTCTTCTTCTTCTTCTTCTTCTTCTTCTTCTTCTTCTTCTCCTCCTCCTCCTTTTCCTTCTCCTCCTCCTCCTCCTCCTCCTTCTTCTCCTTCTCCTTTTTCTTCTTCTTCTAAAATTTTTATTTATAAAATGGAAATATTGACAAGTCCATAGGATAAGAGGGGTATAATTCCACATGGTGTATTTTCTTCTGCCCTTTAGCTCAGAATGGCTTCCTAGCCCAGTAAAGGGAAAGTTTAGTTGTATTTCCAAACTTAAATGACTTCAGAGTGATGGCTTCCCTAACCTGTGCTTTCATAGTCAAGTGTGGGTCTTCATGTAGAACTAAAATTTACATTCCAGAGGGCAGAAAAATAGCAGTAATAACGTCACTAAAATAACATACAATGTATCATATGGCCAAACTCTTGTTTCCTGAATAAAAGATTTCATGCCTTTGTCAGATACTTTATTTGCTTAAAAGAACTCCCAACTGTGGCTTCCATTCAGCACATGACACATTGTCCACAGTACATTTATTTAAAATAATTTTAGCACTGTAAAGGCGGTGATTATATAACAATGCCCATAATGTCTATGACAGACTGCTAATTTTCTGCCAGTAGAAGTTACTTATTTTGGAAAAGCTCTCTTTTATTCTCCTCAGAGGGAGGAAAAGGAACGTTTTTGGAACCCTGGGAAATAAGATGCACCGTGTTCTGATTCTCTTAAATAATTTAACATGTGATAATATAGGCATATTGTTCAAAAATATTCTCTTGTACTTGTGCCTGCAATTCATTTCCAAAGTGTCTCAGGATCCTGACGGTTCCTGTTTATTCATTTCCACCTCAGGGATGTGTTGAGAATATAAATCATATTTAAAATAATTTGTGAATACACACTGTAGTTTTTTGTTCTTAGTCAGTTGGCACTGTTCAGATGCATGAAGTTGGCGTTTGCTTTTTATGGTTCCCTGGGTAGATAAAATTTGAGAATGAACTATAGGGTGACATCCCGTTGTTGCTGTACTGGCACTATGTGTGGGGGACTCTTCTCTAGGAGTAAGGCTCTCATGGCAAAACCAGTGCCTCACAGTTTAACAAATACCATATTTGTCAGAGTCTTTTCTCTTCAGAACATTTTGGTGGCTTGTCTTATCCTATAATTTTGCAGTTAGGATCTTGGCCTCTTCTGAGAACACACACAGGTCCCTGTCTCAGCTCTTTCCTATTTCTGATCCTAAATTGTTGTGGGTCTGTCACCCTTTGGACTTGCCCATCAGGGACCTACAAATGATCATCTGCTTTAGTATCACCAGCTAGCTCTCCTAAAGTGTCCTTTTCACTTCTCTAAGCTATTTTCCCTTTACAACTAAATCTAATTTTTAAAAATTAATTAATTTATTTAAGAAAGGAGACATTAACAAAATCATAGGATGGGGGGGTACAACTCCACACAATTCCCGCCACCCAATCTCCATATCCCATCCCCTCCCCAATAGCTTTCCCATTCTCTATTCCTCTGGGAGCATGGACCCAGGGTCATTGTGGGTCCATTGCGGGAGGTCTGGCTTCTGTAATTGCTTCCCCGCTGAACATGGACGTTGACTGGTTGGCCCATACTCCTAGTCTGCCTCTCTGTTTCCCTAGTAGGGTGAGTCTCTGGGGAAGCGGAGCTCCAGGACGCATTGGTGGGGTCTTCTGTCCAGGGAAGCCTGGCCAGCATCCTTATGGCATCTGGAACCTGGTGGCTGAAAAGAAAGTTAACATACAAAGCCAAACAAATTGTTGAGCAATCATGGACCCAAAGCTTGGAATAGTGGAGATGAAGTGTTGGGGAGTACTTACTGCAAACTCTAGTGTACTACTGCTTTCAAGTATATATTTTGCCCTAGTTTATGGATACCTGTGAACATATGCTCTATCTGCTGGAACCTGGTCTATATCTAGGTTTTGGGACTTTGCTGGGAAGTGAACCACCTGGGATGGAGTTAGAGAATACTATGAAAGGAAAGGTCTCACCCATGTAATAAGTTGAAGGGTTGTCGTTTCACACCTGAAGTCTCTGGACACAGTCTGAAGTGAAGCATGCTGGGGTGGCACTCGTTGCGTTGATTAGGTCGCAATCAGCAGATGCAATATTATTTGGTAAGAATTGGGAGAAGCATACAGCAAAGTGGGCCCTACCCTAGGGTCCCAGGATTGGGGGAAGTTTAGGCTCTATAGTGGAAATGTGAGGTTCCTGTTGTCTTAGGGTTCAAGAAGACAATGGATAGTTATTGTTATAATCACAGTATTTGGTAATTGGGTTAGCTTTGAAAAGTCCCTTTGTTAGACATACAATCAGTTTTCCCCTCTCATATTAATTAAATAGTCATTTATATGACTACAATTTAATAGGTGTGTACATAAACACCATTCCAATCACCAAAAGATTGTGTCCCACCCCCCCACCCCCCACCCCCCCACCCTGCTGTGCTGGCCCCAAAAGTCGCATTTCTGCTCTATACAGTCATCTCCCTTGACTAGTTGAATCCTTGTTGATTGGTTTTTATGCACTTTACTCCAGAATCCAGTCTGTACCTTAGAGAGCGAATTTAACTATTTCATTGGGTCACATGCTACTGCCTCAGATTTCTACTATCTCACACCCAGGTATTAAGGAAGGAAAATTTTCTACCAGAGTCTATAAATCAGAGGTAAAGTAGAATATGATCAGTAGAAATGTAGGACTGGATTTCAGCAAGAGTTTTGGCAAAGTCTCTGAGAGTGATATAATGACCCAGAGAGGAGAGTATGGACTATCTTGTGGCGTTTAGGGGGGTTTGTCTTCTCTTTAAACAGTCTGGGTAGTTTCACTCGTGTGTGGAGTTGAGAGATACGATACATATGAACTTACCAAAAAACACCAAACCAAAACAAACAAACACACAAACAAAAAACAGGAGCAAACAGTTTCTAAGACTTGTGAGAACTATGGTGGTTATCTTTGGGAGGTGGAAGGGTGGGGACATGGATCTTTGGTGGTGGGTGTCATGTAGAACTATACACTGTAATCTTTTTTTTTTTTTTTTTTTTTTTTACAAATATATTATCTTTATTTATTGGATAGAGACAGTCAATGGGAAGGAGTTGGTAGAGAGGGAGAAATACCTGAAACATAGCTTCACCACTCCCAAAGCTTTCCCCATGCAGTTTGAACCTGGGTTTTGCACACTATAACATTTGCACTCAGTGAGGTGTGCCACCATTTGGCCCCTACACTGTAATCTTATAGTCCTGTAACCTACTGTTAATCAAAAGTAAAATGTCTGGAGTGAGTGGACATGGCCATGTACTAACAGCTTTTTGGAGCCTTGAGACAACAGCAGTGATTTTCACCATATTCTGATCATGCAGAACAAAATGTTTTAAAAAGCTCATGCCTGTCATTGTAACATGAGCTGCCAGCAAGTTCAGATGAATGAGTCAATTTAGACACATGAGCAAATTCAGGTACATAACCTGCAGCTGTCTTTCTACCTCCTTACAAAGGGTCCCTTTAACTTGAGTGAAGAGGGTGATGCTTTAAGAGTGGCTTTTTAGCTGCTTATTTATTTAAAACAGTGTTGACAAACTTCACTGTCCTTGTAGTTATTCACAATAATCCAATGCATCCCAGTGGATATCTGAAATGGACATGTTTTGTTGTGCATAATCCTCAGAGTGGCTGACTTTTTGTAGATACTTTCACTGACACTATGGGCTCATTACTTTCATCAGATATGGATAAAGGGAGCTAAGACTGCTTAGATAAGTTAAGATGATGACACTTTTTAAATGAAATGCTAAACTATATTGGGTTGGCTGTTAAAGCATTAGAAAAGTATCTACAGGGACATCTGAGAATAGTATTTATAATTTAATGAAGTATAAACTATTTTACTTAAACTTAAAAAAATTTTATTTATAAAATGGAAATATTGGGGCCCAGTTGGTAGTGCAGCAGGCTAAGCACACATGGTGTGAAGTGCAAGGACCAACACAAGGATCCCAGTTCCAGCCCCTGGCTCCCCAGCTGCAAGGGGGTCACTTCACAGGTGGTGAAGCAGGTCTGCAGGTGTCTAGCTTTCTCTCCCTTTCTCAGTCTTCCCCTCCTTTCTCAATTTATATCTGTCCTGTCCAACAACAATATTAATAATAGCAACAACAACGATAAACAACAAGAGAAACAAGAGGGAAAAAATAGCCTCCAGGATCAGTGGATTCATAGTGCAGGTACCTAGCCCCAGTGATAGCACTGGAGACAATAAATAAATAAGTAAATAAATAATAAAAAATAAAATAAAATGGAAATATTGACAAGACTATATGATAAGAGGGTTACATTTCCACACAATTCCCACCACCAGAACTCCAATCCCTTTCCTTGATAGCTTTCCTATTCTTTATTCCGCTGGGAGTATGGACCGAGATCATTATGGGGTGCAGAAAGTGGAAGGCCTAGTTCTGTAATTGCTTCTTCTCTGAACATGGGCGTTGGCAGGTCGATCCATACTCCCAGCCTGTCTGTCTCTTTCCCTAGTGGGGCAGGGATCTGGGAAGGCAGGGCTCCAGGACACATTGATGGGGTTGTTTGCCTAGGGAAGTCAGGTTGGCATCATGGTAGCATCTAGAAACTTGTAGCTGAAAAAGTTAATTTATAAAGCAGAGCAAATTATTGACTAACCATGAACCTAAAGGCAAGAATATTGTGGACGGAAATTTGAGGTCTCCATTTTGGAAAAAGTTAGTAGGTCTGTTTTAGGTATATTCCACGATCCCATGACTTTACTAGTTTTTGCCTGATCCTGACATCTAATATGTACGTGGTCCCAGGTTATTGTTTGGGGAGATGGTGTCATAATTGGAAAAAGAATTAGAAAGTTGCGTCAAGGAAGAGAGTAGTTCCCAAAAATGATTTTTTTATATTTATTTATTATAAAAAAGATTTTTTTATATTTATTTTTTTATTCCCTTTTGTTGCCCTTGTTGTTTTTATTGTTGTAGTTATTATTGTTGTTGTCGTTGTTGGATAGGATAGAGAGAAATGGAGAGAGGAGGGGAAGACAGAGAGGAGGAGAGAAAGATAGACACCTGCAGACCTGCTTCACCGCCTGTGAAGCGACTCCCCTGCAGGTGGGGAGCTGGGGTTCGAACCAGGACCCTTATGCCGGTCCTTGTGCTTTGCGCCACCTGTGCTTAACCTGCTGCGCTACAGCCCGACTCCCAAGTATATAAAGATTTTAAACCCCATCGATTTGATCTGGGGTTCATATTCAGCCTGGGAACCTATGTAACCTCTGCATCCCTGTAGGTCTGATCTCACATTCTGTAGTCATGGCTAGGAACATGGACTACCTCTTTGTTGGAAACCAAAGAATTTATTCCCTTCCAGATTTTGAGGCTGGATATCCAAGATTAAGGTACTAATAGAGTTGACTCTGAATATATGAGAAAAGATTTTCTGTGTTTATGTTCTAGGTTTTAATGGTTTGTCAATTTTTTTGATCTCCTGGTTTGTGGTGGCATTTTTTCACATGACATTTCCATCTCTTTTTATTTCTTTAAAATATTTTATTTATTTACTTTAATGAGAGAGAGATCAGAGCATTGTTCAACTCTGGTTTATTGTGGTTTTGGGAATTGAATTTGGGACTTTTGGTGCCTTAGGCCTAAAAGTCTTTTTGCATAACCATTATGTTATCTCCCCAAGCTCTCCTTTTTTTATTTCTCTGTGTAAATGTCCCCTTTTCAGAAGTCATATGGGATTAGGGAAACCTTCCTGACCTCGTCTTTACTATTTAAATCTGCAGAGAATTTACAACCAAATAAGGTAAGATTTAAAAGAAAGGGAATTAGGACTATAGCATTCTTTGGGGGAAGATACAATTAATTTATAACAATCAGTTTATATGTTTAGTGGTAAAATAGAACCCATATTCCTTATTTATATATTACTTCAGTGAGGCCACAAGGTAGTTCACCTGGTAGTATGGCTGCCTTTTCATTTATATTACCCAGATTCAAGTGGGAGTACCATGACTCTGGCACTCCCAAAAGTTACAGCCAGGGGTCTCTAAATGCTAGTTCTTTGATGTCTCTCTGTCTGTCTTTCTGTCTGAGATAAAAAGCATGGAAAAGGTGGGTCTGTACTGGTGCAGTTTATATATGTGAGACCACTGTGCTACAAAAAAAAATATTGAAGTTTTTATTAGAAGAACATCACTGTGAGAATTTTGACAATTGTTGAAATATTTCTGATTATATAGCGTAGGTTGATCACAGAAAATACAACTATTTGGTCATAAGTCAAGCCAGTAACTCTATTGATAGATCATACTTTTCCTCTTCCCTTGAATAGATGTTAGCCATTGTTAAAAGGAAACTTAATTAATCTCAGCACTCTGATGGTGAGGTAGAAGCACTCTGATGGTGAGCTGTATTTGCTCTATTTTAGGCACTATGATTCTTAATTCTCATGAGATTCTTGGTTACTCAATTGATTCACCTCTCTCTCTCTCTGTGTGTGTGTGTATAACTGGGGTCTTAAATGTGCATGAGTAATACTGGAATCTTGACTGACTCTGCTGCCCCAGGTTAATTTTTAAAATTATTTTTATTTTTTATTTCAGATAGAGAGAGGGATAAAGAAGGAGAGACACCACAGCATTGTTGTTTTCACCGGGCTGGCTTCACGGGCAGGTAACAGACGACCAGGGACTCATGGTTGAGCTGTAGGCAGTATCTCTTTATTCATGCAGGACGCAGCACAATCTAAGTTGAGCTAAGCTAAACTAAAAACTACAAACAATCTTGTCCTTTATAAATATACTAGCCCAGTAGGGTGGGAACAGGATGTGACGCAGAGAGGGTGGAGAGAAAAGTGACTGGTGAAAATCAGGGTATGACAAGGAGAGGATCAGGGTGTGACAAGGAGAGGGGATGGAGCAGGTGAGAATTCTACCACTAAACCACCAATGCCCTGGAGGAGAGGGTGGTGCTTGTTAACAGTGGTTATGTAAATAGAATGAAGTGGTTATGTAAATAGAATAGTGTTAAGCAGGGGTGATTAAACTAATGAAACAGAAGGGGTTTTTAGAAGCATACCAACACAGCATCACCTCATAATCTCTGGGGCATCCTCTGGTGTCATCCAAGGGGCTTTCATGTGGTACGGGGGCTTGTCTCTATCTAGTCCCCATGTATGCTTTGTGATCTACCAGCTGAGCTATCTCCCAGCTCTTGATTCGTGTTTATAATGACAATCTAGCCACCTATAAATCAGATGCTTCTGTTTGTATAGAAGGCCAGTGTTCTTGAATAGCAGAAATCATGCCATTTACTTAATGTGTACACATAGCATTCATTTTGTGGAGATGGGAAATGTAGGTTCACTTATAACCAGTTGTTGACTTAAATATATTGCAAATTAGCCCTACTTGAGTTTTAAATTAGATTTGAGTTTTTCTCTAGGTTTTTTTTTTTTTTTTTTTTTTTTTTTAGATAGACACAGAAAGGAAGAGAGAGTGAGCAAGAAGCAAGAACAAGAGCATGTACTAAAAGAAACTTCAGTACTGTGGGGGCCAGGTGCAAACCTGGGTCACACAAGTAGCAAAGCAGTTTATCTCTATTTTTAAAGTAGAGAAAATTATAACCACTCCACAAGATTTTTGTGAAGAGAAAGTAGGTAACGAATGTTCAAAGCTCATCAAGAGTCTAGTCCGGGTATTTGAGAAATACTTTTCTACTATTCTCACTAGTAGCTTCTCTCCCCAAACTACTTTGTAAGAAACTCATTTTGCAGCTCCTCTGTCAGCATTCATGCATGTCTTTCTAGTTCCATGCAGGACGATGTGCTTAGTAGATCATTTCATCTTTTGTATACTATCAAAGCAACTCAGTGTTCCCAGGTGATAAATGAGTGTATAAAAGGATAATTTTCAAGTATGTTCTTAAAATAACCAGGGGAATGCAAGAAGGGGACTAGTCCTTAACCATTCTGGACTGATTTCTAAATAATGACATAACTTTAGATAACTCTTTATACTTAATGCCATCTCAGATGAAATCCTCTCCTATATCTTTTATCTATTCACTTCTAGAAGTTGCAGCCAGGGGTTCCCAAATGCAATAATTAGATATGAATAATGCATTCAAGCTGCAGATGGTAGTTTTGAAAACAAAAGGACATATTAGTGTGTGTATGCTTCTACTTGCCTCTGATATGCAGAGAAAGAAGTAAGATTTGTAAATTTTAAATACTATCATTCGGCTCCTATTCACACCTCAGGGCCTGGTCAGTGTAGCATACAGTTCTAGAATAGATTCTATACTCAAGATTTTTAGTACAAAACATGCCCCCCCCCCCCGCCTGACTGTAATCCTCAGACAATTTAACACATCCCATTTTATTTTGTTTCTCACATGTCCCAATAAAAAGAAAGTTAAGGCAGGATTTGGGATCTCCAAATGTATGAGGAAGCAGAAGAAGACTGGTTTGTACGATGCCAGAGTTAATCTGACCCAGAACCCATCAACTCCTCTGTTACTACAAATTGATCAATATTTGCCACTGACATTAACACAGTGAATGACTCTGTGAGAAATGTTTAAAGATTAAGACTAGATTCCTACCACCCAGCTGGCCTTAGCCTGCAGATTTGCTTTCTGTCATGTCAGGCACATAAATATGGTTAGGTCATTTGCATTTTATGAGAAATGAGCCTATAAGAGCATTTCCCTCCCTCCCTTCCCCCCACCCTCTTCTCTCTCTCTCTCTCTCTCTCACACACACACACACACAGTAGTGGTCAAAAGAAAATGAGACAAATTTCATAAAGCTCTCAGTGCAGTGCCAGTCTTGAACTGAAAACTTAAAAGTACATTAAATATGGTAATGATGATGGTGACGTTAAGTGTTAATGGGAGGTGGTGATGATGGCAATGGTTAGAACAAATGAAAAATTGCCATAGATGGGTAAACACCAAGCACTGGCAGCATGTCTACAGTTCCCTAGGCATGTTTAGATTTATTATGAATGTATTTTAAACAGTGTATTATGAGTCCCACTTGGGGAATGAAGATTTTGTATTCAGTATAAAGAAGTGCTGGCCCATGTAAAAGAAAGCCCAAAATTTTCTTTGCCATTTCACAGCAACTCTCTCCTGACACCACCCTAGAGATTTTACTTTTAGGCTTCATTTTGCTTGGATTGTGTTGTTGTACTTGACTTTAGTTAGCCAAGTAGTTGTAAGAAAGCTGACTCAGGGTCTTTAAAAAAAAATGAATACATTATGCAAGATGTCTACTCTTGTTACTATTAAATCTCACTGGATCAACACAATAAAAGTCAATTTCTTTTTTTCACTATTATTATTATTATTATTGGCCACTAAGATTATCACTGGGGGTAGTCTGGTGTTAGTGCAGCAGGTTAAGCGCACGTGGTATGAAGCACAAGGACCTGCGTGAGGATCACGGTTTGAGCCCTTCCCCATCTTCCGGGGTGTCACTTCACATGTGGTGAAGCAGGTCTGTAGGTGTTTATCTTTCTCTCCCCCTCTCTGCCTTCTCCTCCTCTCTCCAATTCTCTCTGTTCTATCCAACAACAACTACATCAACAACAACAACAATAATAAAAACAAAGGCAACAAAAAGGAAATAAATAAATATTTAAAAACTCTTTTAAAAAAGATTGTCACTGGGGCTCAGTGCCTGCATGACCACAGTCTTGGAGGAAAAAAAAATATGGTGCCTTCTGCTGCTAGTACAGGTTGAATATATTTTTTTAAATATTTATTTATTCCATTTCGTTGCCCTTGTTTTATTGTTGTAGTTATTATTGTTGTTATTGATGTCACTGTTATTGGATGAGACAGAGAGAAATGGAGAGAGGAGGGGAAGACAAAGAGGGGGAGAGAAAGATAGACACCGTAGACCTGCTTCACCACCTGTGAAGCGACACCCTTGCAGGTGGGAAGTTGGGGGCTCGAACCCCAAACCTTACACCAGTCCTTCAGCTTTGTGCCACGTGCCCTTAACCTGCTGCATTACCACCCAACTCCCTGATGTTCCATATAGAGTTAACTGCCTGTAGAAGACCAGGTCAGGAGAGAGATGGTGGAATTTTTTTTTCTGACACAAACCTAAGTGTATCATGCTGTATAGCTTTCAGAAGAAAATCTATTAAAATCTATCCAGGTGCTATTAATCAGCTTCAGAGGCAAAACTTCCATGTGATACGTGCTGAAAAGCAGTTCTCTAAGGCATGTGCAATAAAAGACATCACTGTCTTTGACCTTCTCTTAAACTAGATTAGAGAATGAGAAAATGAGAAAATATCCCAGTACATAAGACAAATAATTACATAATTGGGTGAAGGACCCAAATTTAGGGGGAAGTTTACCAACATTTGTTTTTTTAATTTTATTTATTTTTAATTTATTTATTGGGGGATTAATGTTTTATAGTCAACAGTAAATACAATAGTTTGTACATGCATAACACTTCTCAGTTTTCCACACAACAATGCAAACCCTGCTAGGTCCTCTGCCATCCTGTTCCAGGATCTGAACAAGCCCCCACCCCTCCCACCTACCCGAGGTTTTTTACTTTGGTGCAGCACACCAACTCCAGTCCAGGTTCTGCTTAGTGTTTTCTCTTCTGATCTTGTTTTTCAACTTCTGCCTGTGAGTGAGATCATCCCATATTCATTCTTCTGTTTCTGACTTATTTCACTTAACATGATTTCTTCAAGCTCCATCTAAGATGGGGTAAAGAAAGTGAAATCACCATTTTTTTATAGCTGAGTAGTATTTCACTGTGTAAATATACCACAACTTGCTCAGCCACTCACCTCTTGTTGGACACCTGGGTTGCTTCCAGGTTTTGGCTAATACAAATTTGCTGCTATGAACATAAGTATACACAGATCTTTTGGGATGGGTGTGCTTGGTTCCCCAGGATATATCCCCAGGAGAGGAATTGCAGGGTCATAGGCCCATTTCTAGCCTTCTGAGAGTTCTCCAGACAGTTCTCCTGAGATAGTGAACCAATTTACATTCCCACCAGCAGTTCAGGAAGGTTCCTTCGTCCCCATAATCTCTCCAGCATACGTTGCTGCTATCTTTTCTGGTGTATGACATTCTCACAGGTGTGAATTGGTATCTCATTGTCTTTATTTGCATTTCTCTGACAGTAAATGACTTGGAGCATTTTTTTTTCATATGTTTATTGGCTTTTCAGGTCTCCTCTGTGGTGAATATTCTCTTCATGTCTTCTCCCCATTTTTGGATGGAGTCATTTGTTTTCTTGTTGTTGAATTTGGCGAGCTCTTTATATATTTTGGTTAATAGCCTCTTGTCTGATGTATGGCATGTAAAGATTTTCTCCCATTCTGTGAGGGTTCTCTTTGGGTATTTTTTGGTTGTTTGTCTTGCAGAAGCTTTTTAATTTGGTGTAGTCCCATAGGTTTATGCTTGCCTTAGTCTTCTTTGTGATTGGATTCGTTTCATTGAAGATGTCTTTAAAACTTATACAGAAAAGAATTCTGCCAATATTTTCCTCTAAGTATCTGATAATTTCGGGTCTAACATTCAAGTCCTTGATCCACTTGGAATTTACTTTTGTGTTTGGTGATATGTAGTGGTTCAGTTTCATTCATCGGCATGTTTCAACTCATTTTTTTCCAACACCACTTGTTGAAGAGATTCTCCTTTCCCCATTTAGTAGTCTGGGCACCTTTGTCAAATATTAGATGTCTGTAGGTGTAGGGGCTTACTTCTGGGTTCTCAGTTCTATTCCACTGGTCAGTGTGTTCCATTCATGTTCCAGTACCACACAGTTTTGATTACAATGGCCCTAAAATAAAATTTGAGATCTGGGAGTATGATACCCCTAGTTCTGTTCTTTCTTCTCAAGATTGTTTTGTTTGCCAACAGTTGATGTATAAATATTTCCCAATAAATGTGTTCAGCATTCCATTCCTGAATGGCTCCAAGGTTGCTTGCTCTAAATTGTTTTCATTTCCCTTCCCTCCTTTGGACTCTTGTTGGGGTTGGACTCCCAAATTGCAGAGTCTGCTTCCTGCACCTGACTGCCCTGTAACCCAGTATTCTCATCCATATCATATCAAAGGCAACACTCAACACCCTCTGAGCATTGCTAAGAGATCAGGTGAAGACTCTTTCAAGTGTGGTGATATCCACAACTCCACAGGACAGACACAGTACACACAGTGCACAAACCCCTAACATGGACTCTACCTTCTCTCAGTAGTCCAAGAGGGTTCTCCACAAACACCCTCTGGAAAAGTGAACTATTTATTAAGAAGATGGAACCAGTTTGGGGTGTGGATCAAGAAACAGCAGGAGTAGGCTCTTGACACTTTGCATTTGATTTAATGATCTGCTGCCTGAATAGAAATCATACACTTCTGCTATCAAATAGCAGTGCTGGATGCTCCTGTAGGAAATAAAATTATATGTTAAGAAACCAGAGATTTAAACATGAAAGATAATCACAGTTCTGCTACAGACTGTTAGAGCTTGGATTTCCTACTGTGTTTCCTTGGGTGCTGGGAAATTGTGCAGATGCAGTCACATCTGCTATGTTGTCCCCTCAGGCTATTGCCAGTTCCCATGAGAGTTGGGACATTCTCAGAGTGCCTTTCCCAACCAATCATGTCCTGGCTCGTCACTCCTGGTTTTTGCCCTTCTTCTTCCACCTCTCACTCTCTTGCCTGCTTTTCACTTTGGTGATTAGACTCAGGGAAGTTTGCTGCTGGAGGTGGCCATTTTGGCTAGCTCCACGTGGCCCGAACCACTGAGCTCTCACCCAACTCTGAGGTGCCCGCGAATAAAGAACTGTGTTCCCTCTCAGCTCTGGATCTCCTCTCTCTCTCTCCTCCGTGTCGCAGCACGACACTTGGGCAGGCATCACTTTCAATAACCTGAGGTTCTTGTGGGACAGGCATTACGAAGAGGGTTTTGTTTACCACAGAAGATGACAGTGTGAGAGAAAAGAAGGCAAGAAGGAAGGGTGAGTCTGCCGGGGCTAATTAGCATTGACCCCAAAGACATTAAAGGAGGCAGTTCTTACACTGCCAGGCTAAACGGACAAGGTGTGGGACTTTAGCACAAGGGGAGAGCTGGCATCAAAGCAGAAACGGAAATGATGTGGCCACACTGGGGGTTGAAGAGAACAGGAGAACTTGTGGGGAAGTGAAATAAGACTCAGTTTCTTAGCTGAGGTCCTATAGTCAGCCTATGGATAGCAAGTTGATCAGATACATGAATACTCTCAAGTAAAATACCTGTTAGGAAATGGATTAAACAGATCTGGCTGTTATAATTGTTTTTTTAATATTTTATTTTATTTATTCCCTTTTGTTGCCCTTGTTGTTTTATTGTTATAGTTGTCGTTGTTGGATAGGACAGAGAGAAATGGAGAGAGGAGGGGAAGACAGAGAGGAGGAGAGAAAGATAGACACCTGCAGACCTGCTTCACCGCCTGTGAAGCGACTCCCCTGCAGGTGGGGAGCCGGGGGCTCGAACCAGGATCCTTATGCCGGTCCTTGTGCTTTGCCACCTGCGCTTAACCCCCTGCGCTACAGCCCGACTCCCTGGCTGTTATAATTTTGTCTCTTTGCACACAAAGAAATGGAGACTTGGGGGAGTTGGGCAGTAGTGCAGCAGGTTAAGTGCACGTGGCACAAAGCACAAGGACTGGCTTAAGGATCCTGGTTCGAGCCCCCAGATCCCCACCTGCAGGGGAGTCACTTCACAGGTGGTGAAGCAGGTCTGCAGGTGTCTATCTTTCTCTACCCCTCTCTGTCATCCCCTCCTCTCTCCAACTCTCTCTGTCCTATCTAACAATGACAACATCAATAATAACAACAATAATAACTACAACAACAATAAAAAACAAGGACAACAAAAGGGAAAATAAATAAATAAAATTTTTTTAAAATAACATATTAAAAAAAGAGAAATAAATGGGGACTTGGGGCCAATGATATCTTACTAAGGGTATCCAGCCATCTTAGAGCTTTGGGGACTGAAGCTGAGGTAGCTACTCAGGTTCTTTAAGATGGGTGGACACCCAACAACAGTTGAATCCACTGTGTATCCAAAAGTGGTGCAAATCATCCTTGATTACAAAAACCAGACAGGATCTAAATTACAGAAATTGAACCTAAAACAAGATCAATTGTGCAGAACATGTGATGCAAAAGGAGTGAACTGATATCACTGCTAAGCCTATGGTGAGAAGATGAGAGATTCTTTTACATTTCATGACAGGGAAAAATTGGTCTTGGAATACAAAGAGCAAATGAGATGTGAAAAGAAGAATTAGTAAGCCCAGTCATGATGCTTGGGGCATGATAGGAAAAAGAATGAAGATAATTATAATAATCAAAACTTTTCCATTTCATATTTGCTTTTAAAGTGAGGGAATGCAAACACCAGTGGTGATACTAGTCAGAGATTTGGAGCTATCAGCTTTTCATTACAGTTTCTCCATGCTCTGGGGCCACTGTTCTTGCAAGATTAGCACAGCAAATACTGAGAAATATTAGAACATTGTTGGTTTAACTGGAAGACACATCTAGTGTATTCACAGTATGAAATCCTTTGATTCTGCAGACATGTATCCAAGTCAGTACCACATTTTCTAGGAAGAGACACTTAAAACAAAAGGGTCAGAGCCACTGCTCATAGTCAGGCTTCTCAGTAGATCAGGATAGTAGTTTATTGTCAAATGTTTTAACAAATTTTGCATTTTGTTCTTTTTGAAAAGTCAGTTGTATGCAATTTTGCATCAATGTAATGCAAAGTTTGCATAATATACAATTTGCAAATACTAAATTACAAATTGTAAACAGTCATGCAATTTCCAATAGTTAATTTATTCTTATAGGTAGCTTTCATTGACTTTTGCTGGATTCTTTTATCCTTAGTTAGTTGGTGATTATTATTTGATAAGTGGGTTATACCCCAGCCCACTAACTCTTTACCAAATAAATTATATTTAAATTTGATCTGTGATCACCTTATTAACTATTTCTCATTCACACACAAATCATATTTGTCAGGCTGAAGCCTCTTTTAATTTTGCACCACATGTACCAGAACTCACTGATTAATTTTCTTGCTGATTGGATTATAGATTTTAACTTTAATATAATGGCTAAAGACATGACTCAATTTTTAGCCTGTTGTGCATTATTAAGACCTTCTTCCCTGTGATACTGGCACTTGGGTGGTAAGATACTTTCCTAGAGAGGTGTGAAATTATCTCCCTAAAACATCGACAGATTTTTAAACCAACGTCATATCATTTAAAAATTTATTTTATTAGTGATTTAATATTAACTGACAAAATTATAAGATGATAAGGGTATAATTCTATACCATTTCCACCACTAGAGTTCTGTGTTCCCGTCCCCTCCATTGGAAAATACAGTAGTTATCGCAAGGTCACAGATATGGATTGACTTTATAACTATCTATGTCTATAGTTTTCTTCTTGTCTGTTTTTTCTATGGTCCGGCCTTCATTATTTTCTTTTTTCTTTTTTTTAATTTTTAATTTTTTTAAATTTTATTTTAAAAAGAATGAGGGAAGTGTAATAGGAAGAGAGGAGGGTATCTAACTAGACACTATTTCTTTATGAACTTTATACTGACTCACTGCAGACTATTGTGTACTTTTGCTTTCAGGTATATATTTTGCCCTAATTTATGGATATATGTGAACATATGCTCTATCTCATAGGACCTGGTCTATATCTAGGTTTTGGGACTTTGTTAGGAGGTGAACCACCTGGTATGGAATTAGAGAATCCTATGAAAGGAAAAGTCTCACCTGAGTAATGAGACTGAAGGGTTGACATTCCATGCCTGATATATCTCAACACAGTCTGAAGTGAAGCATGCTGAGGTGGCACTCTGCATTGATTAGGCTGGGCTCAGCGGATACAATATCATTTGGTATGAATTGAGAGAAGCATGCAGGAAAGTGAGCCCCACCCTAGAGGTTCCAGGACTGGAGGAAATATAGGCTCTATTGAGGAAGCAGGAGGTTCCTGCTGTCTTAGGGTTTAAGAAGACAATAGGTAGTTATTGCTATAATCACATTCTTTGGCAATTGGGTTAACTTTGAAATATCCCTTTGTTAGGATTTGCTGTATCATACACAACTTCACTATAATTTATATCCTTTGACATTATTTGTATATAGCTGTGCCACTGGTTGCTTCTGTTCTCCCTGGTCTAAGCTTTTAAGAGAGTCAACATATTAAAGACTCAGCCTATGGTCTGTGCATTAAAAAGTTTGAGACATTCAATCAATCAATTTTACCCTCTTATATTAATTAAAGAGTGATTTATATGACTACAAACTAATAGGAGTGTACATAAACACCATTCCCACCATGTCGCCTCCCATCCAACCCCCCCCCCCCCCCCACCCTATGAAGCCAAATATCCACCCTCAACCTCAACCCAGGGTTTTTACTTTGGTGCCCTACTCCTTTTTTCACTTCACTTCCTTTCTAAGTCACACACACACCTATTACTCCTTATGAGTTCCTTCCATTTTTTTCCTCTTCTCTCACAGATAAGAGAAACATTGTTACCTAGTTTAAAAAAAAAAAGAAAAGAAAAAAGATTTTTCTCTCCATAACTAAGTTGAGTCAGTCCACAAAAGAAATCAAGTTCTGAGTTAGAGAAACTGCTGATTTTCACAAGACAATTACACTAGGGTCAACTCAAGCTATTGGGTGGTCCGCTGACTATGTCTCACCAAGCAGATACATATAGCAAGTGAACCACCAAGAACATAAGTGGCAGTGTACTAAAGTAAAAATAAAATGGGTAGAGTTGAATTTGGAATATTTGTTACCTTTGCTTTTCATGTAGATAAATTAAAACAATGTTGTGAATTTAATTTTTAAAATGCAACAAACTAGCAAGAAACCTGAAAAAAAGCAATATAGAGACAAAGAAAGCAGAGAGGCAGAGATATAGAGATATAGACAGAGACAGAGACAGAGATATATAGAGCACAGCACTGAAGATTCCTTTAATGTGATGGGAGCTGGAATAGAACCTATATTGTGCACACGGTAAAGCAATACACTATCCAAATAGACTATTTCACTGGCCTGAAATCTGAAAACTCAACATCCAAATCTTGTAAGTTCATAGAAAGTTCAGATCACAAAATTCTTTTTATATAGCACCAAGGGCAAAACTTTAACAGTACATCTTAACTTATTTAATTGAATTAATCTACAGACAAAATACCTCTCCTTTGTAGAAAAACTTGATATTAAATTCTAATATTAAATATATTAAGTGAAAATAACTAATTATCTAATTCTTATAACCAAGTATATTTATAGGTTACATCTTAGTGCTGATAGTTTTGGAAAATTCCCCCAGAATGCATTTTGGTTAAAGTTGTTTCCATTGTGTAGAACATTATTCTCTCTGCTTCTATGTTTTAGGATTTTCCTGAATCCTCTTTTCACTTCCGTTTGCTGTGGAGTAAAAAACATGGCATAGGTCTGAAAACAGAAGATTGTGGTGTAGGGATGAGGATGAGAATGAGACTAAAAGGTGCCAATGTGCCGATGTGCCTTTCAAGTGTAGTGGTACCAATTGCTGGATATGAGGTGCTGACAACAAATATTGGAAGAAGATGCCCACATGTGCCCACATGTGCCTTAGAATAAAATAATAAAATAATTTATTCATTCCAACTACAGCTGAGGGTTCACAAATATCACAATATGTCTTTGTGTGTAGTGATATATAGTGTGATGCACTGTGCATGTGTGTGGTGTGCGTATGTGCACATGCCTGTTGTATAAGCTAGTTGTACCATGTAGCTACAGAGTTTATAAAGGCTCTGATTACACTGAATCTCTCTCTCTCTCTATCTATATATTAATTTTCTTTATTATAATTTTATTTTATTTGGGGGTTAATGGTTTACAGTATAGTCTATAATATGAACAAAACCTCTCATCTCCTCTTGAATGGTGTCTCTAAGAGACACACTAGGACCCCAACATTCCTTTATCTAGTCCCTTTCCCTCCTTCCCCAGTGTCCTTTGCTTTGGTCCAGTATGACACATTCAATGACTATTGATATTTTAAATTATTTATGGCCTTAATACAAATTCAATATTACTAGAATGAAGTATGATTTATTGAGAGCTGGTAAAATGAATGGGAAATTAGGAACCTAGTCCTGGACTAGGAATAATGGATAAAAATCACTGAAGACCATGAGGCCTGGGGTAGACACATGCTAGTGGATTCTAGTATTCCCACATTCAAGTGAAATGCAGTGAGGATGTTGATGTTGACACTCCTGCTATGTCCTCCTTCTGCCCTGAAAGGGGTCTTAGACACTTGGATGTCTGGGGGGAACAAGAGCAATGGAATTAACCATGGGGAGAAAGAGTTGGCTTGCTTGAGCAGCAGTAAAGCTGTGAAGGAGAAGACAGCTATACTGTTGGTATAATTACTTGAATAAGGGTTAATTACTAAGAATGAATGTTTTTATGTGATAGTTTGTGAGATTTTTTTCCAGCTGAATACTTCCAGTGATTGATCACTTTCTCTATCGCTTATTTATCATAACTTCTGCATCATCATCATCAATATGAATGTCATTTCAGTCATCATCATCTTCTCCATCATTGTCCAGGAGAATAATTGCCTCCAATCATTAGGGAGGAAAGTCATGTTTTAAAGATCATGCCAAGATGAATACAGAGCTATGAGACAGTGGAAACACACAGCATTTTAGATGTTATGAAAGCTTTACTTGTATCCTATAAATTCTCAGAATTGACTGCAGGGGAGTTTTTCAGAGATTTGATGTTCTAAACTTGGCTTTGAAGAAGAAAAAAATTTTTTCAAAGGCAAATAACTAGGAAAATAAAAGTTTTTGAAGGAAAACAAAAATAAGGAGAATGAATGTTTGTAAAGCATCTCTTTCCTTTTACTTTCTAGGTCAATATTTTCTTATATCACTGGGTATAAAAACCAAAGTCCTTAAATCCTTCTCAGCTCTACAGTTCTTTGCTTCTCCATCCCTTTTTCATTATGTGCAACCCCCAGTCCTCCTTTCTCTCCTTTAAAAATTTCAGGACATTTCCTTCCAGAATCTTCTCACTGATTGCATATTTTTATTAGAGCCCAAAGTCTCTGATTACTCCTAACTTCATTCTTGGACTTTGCCTCTGGTTTCTTCTATCCCATAAGCAACATTAAAGATATCTGAGACTTCTCCTTATGAAGCACTGCTGGACCCATTGAACAACTAGCCTGCCCTTTTCTGCTTTTACATGCCCAATATTCTCACCCTTTGTTTTGTGCCTTCTACTATTACTCCCTGAGTATTGTCCATCCATTTCATCTTGATAACATTGTAATTAGCTGTCTTCATCAAGCTCTGGACTTGGATCCTAAAAACACAGAGCTAAAAAAATCTATTGTATCAGTCACCAGGAACTCACAGTCTAATTAGAGAAGATAAGGAAACGACTTCTTTTTTTTTTCTATTTTATTTATTTATTTTTTATTGGATAGAGACAGTCAGAAATTGAGAAGGTAGGGGGTGGTAGAGAAGGGGAAGAGACAGAGAGACACCTACAGCCCTGCTTCACCACTTGCACAGCTTTCCCCCTGCAGATGGGGACCGGGGGCTCGAACCCAGGTCCTTGAGCATTGTAACATGTGTGCTCAACCAGGTGCACCACCACCCGGCCCCGAGGAAAAAACTTCTTACACACATAAGACACCTAATGACCATAATGGAGCAAAAAGAATGTGTATCAAATGAGTAGTATTAACATCATTCTTAGTGTTTCAAGGTGGGGATGGTGTTTCAGACCTCAGAGAAGGCTTCCAGATGATTGGCCAATCCTTCTCATTTCCATCTTTTCCCAAATACTCCCAGACACCATTCAGGTCTCCACCCCACCAACATCTTATAAACCAGGCTTTCTCTTATTAGTGACAGCTGTCTATCATAAATATCCTGCATGGTCAGTGTGTGTGTCCTGTGTCTGACTGTTCTTGTGGCCCAAGGGTAAAACTCCTTCCCTCAACTATAGGTGAATAAAACAGTTTCCATGAAATGTCTCAAAAATCTTTTTTTTGAGACTTCATCTCCACTGTACCATTCTATTCAGTATATTATCTTGTCAGACTCAAGAAACAAAATAATTGCTATGTCATTGTTCAACAATTTCTTTCCGAGAGTTGACCAGGCTCTTTCTGTCATTCCTTAAGCGCAGGGAAACAAAGGGAACAAAACACATCTGTTTTTATGAAGCTTTTTTTTTTTTTTCAGAGGTGGAACTTCATGCATGCATAACTTTGCCACTCTAGGCTGTCTTTTCATTTAGATAGATAAACAGTGAGAGACACAGAGATATGGAGTGTAATGGAGATATGGAGAGAGATGGAAACACAGAGATATGGAGAGGGAGAGATACAAAACACTGGTGTGTTTTGTGGTGCCATAGCACCTCCCATATGGTATGTTGCATGGGCTTAATCTTGTGAAGTGTATATGTTCTACCTAGTGCCTAGAACTCACATTCTGGAGTGAGAAAATAGGAGTAAGTCAGAGAGGCATGTTCTGGAGAAAAGTAGGTAGATAGACAGACAGATGAAGTCTTAAGATTATTGAGATGGCAGGTGTGGCATGAAATCATTGGTCCCAGCTGTAAAGAGTTCTAAGTTTGAATTTCAGCTGTGTATATATGTTTTATTTTTTTCTAGTTATCATTCATGCTCAGCACTCACTCCTGAATGTACTTTAAATAAATTTTATAGTGATTTCAATTGCTTTCATTTAATTAATATGGTTTCATTACATTATAAGTTAAAATGTCTTCATTTGTAGTTTTCCATTAATAACTAAGACTTAGTTTATTAGATCTATATCCTAAGTGAATGTTAAAGGGAGGAAAGTGAGAGAAATAGGATTTATGGAAGGGAGAAAGGGATGCTCTGGTTTGGACAATATATCGCAATTCCTTACCAAGCCAACTCTACTGTGCATCAGGGAAACGGAGGTTTTTACTATTTATCTTTGAAAATATTTCTTTTTTCCAAATTAGGAACCTCATCAACAAACTTAAAGTTTCACATCCAATCTGAGCTTGCCACTGTACACGCTGAAATCTTATTTTGTCTTCCATTCTTGTCAAGCAACAGCATGGTAGGGAAGTATGGGTCTACTCCTCAGCCTTTCTTAGGACTCCTTTGTGCAAATTCAGCCATTCTTTAAATCTACACTCAGGACTTCTTATTTATTTATTTACTTACTTATTTATTTTTATATCTTTATATTATAGAATTACATGTTGACTGGGGTTTGAATCAACACCATTCCTACCACCAGAGTTCTGAATCTTCACTCTCACACTGCAATCCATCACTGTTCCACCAAAGTTTTAGACATGGGCCAACCATACAACTATCTGTCCACATTTATACATAGTTGCTCCTTCTTTTTCTGATTCACTCCTCTCTTTCCCTCTAAACCACTAGTGACATGATAACTACCTCCATATCTCCTTTTCCTACTCTCTCTCTGGGTGCTGATGGAGCTGGAGTGCAGAGTCCTCTTATCTTCATCCTATCACTTCTCTCCTGCTGGGAGTATGGATCACTTCTTCATCCACATTCATGCCTCCTGTATCCCGCATTTACTATCTCTACTAACCGCTTCCTCCTTCCATACTCATCTTCTCCATCTATATTCAGACCTCCCTTTCATGTGTTCATTTTATGTTCACTTGCCTTCTACCTGGTTCCCACCTTCTTGTGTCATGTTAATCCTCAGCTTACATTTATCTCCATGCAAGGACTTTTCTGATCTCAAAGAAGAAATCACACTTGTGCATCTCCTATGGTCCTCACACATGATACTGACTGATACCTTTCTCATACTTCTCTTTTCTTGAGGGTTCCTTAAGGATGTTTCTATGCCAGTTTCAACAAATGTACCCAGGAATGCAATCTAAGTTAGTACTTGATACAATACTGTTCCTCTACAAATAGAAGAATGATAATATTATAAATGGACAAAAGTCATGATGTGAGGAAGGGCTCTCCTTACAGAACACCTATGAGATTCTAGAAGCACTTGAACTCCTTGGTATCTAGAAGTAAACTGATGTGCCATTTATTAGTGAGAATGAGCCTACAGAGGCCACTTCAGCTGTGAGTAGGCTTGTGAAATTACTTTGAGAGCTGAATATCCTGGAGTTTGTAGTCATGCTATTTGAGATATCTGCTGTCTTTTGATCCCCAAACTCTGATATTCTAGGCTTTCATAATAATGTTTTGTTTATATGCTTCATATTCTACTAGTTATATGATATTTGTCCTTCATTTGAATCCATATGATTGATTATTTAATAGCTTCATACTAATACTAAAATATCCATGAAAACTATGAGGCTGCTATTTAAGTATTTAATTTGATGGTAAGTCAATAGTAATTTATGCTTTCTGGAACATTAGGGAGAGATAATGCATGTAAAATAAGATTATGCATGAAAATCAGAGTGTCTGAGGTGGGAGGTAGGGTTTCAAGGGTAAGAATAAAAGTTGAAGTGAGCAGATACATATGTATTATTGGTTAAAATAACTGAAAAATCATTTAAAGTAGGCCTGGTGAAAAAAATGAGTAATTCAGGGATTCTTGAGGAATTTACCCAAGACCTTCTGACATTGCCAACAGCAGTACATAAAAAAACACAGCTAATGAACGCAAGAACACAAATTATCAACGTATCTCCTGAAGTGCAGACATGACCTGGATTAGCAACTAGACTAAGAAGTAAAGTGGAAGAGAGGAGCTGCTGAGAAGACACCATCAAGAAATTCAGGGAAAGCAAGCAGAGGAGGCCCACCCCAGAAATAAAGTTTGAAAAACAAAGGGATATCCATGGCCCTGAACAGCAGCCATGCTTTGGGATCTAGCATCACCTGGGTCTTCACCTGCCACCTTATTTAGTTAGCTGCCAATTTGTGACATGTTTTCTTTGTTGGCCTACTGGAGCAAATGAAAAGAGAATTTAATACTTCAATAAGATTGCATTTTTTGTGTGTGTTTCTGGGTGTGTTGTTCAAGGGTGATCTCATCACTATGGATTGGCTTTTTTTTTTTATGTATATAGAGAAAGACAGAGTGAAGGGGAGATACCATAGCACCACCACAGTCCTGGAGCTCCACACCCCAGGGACATGACACACCTTTGCTGTACCAGGGCTTGAATTTGGGAATCTTTGCATATCAAAATAGGTGCTCTACCAGGTGAGTTAACTCTCTAGCTTCTAAAATTACATTTTTGGGTGCATCGCCTTTCTGTAAAGGGGGTTGATAGGATTAAGAGGTGATTCATCCAGGATAAATCTATGTGTGAAGACTTTGGTTCTAGTCCCCAAAGCCCACCTGCAGGAAAGGAAGCTTCATGAGCAGTGGAATAGTGCTGCAGATGTCACTCTTTCTTTGACATTTTCTGTATCTCTCCTTCTAAAAGAAAGAAAAGGGAAAAAATCACCACTGGGAGAAATGAAGTCATGCAAAAATTTTGCCGAGGTTATTTCCCTGGTGGCAAAAAAAGGGGGAGTTTGATTATTTGAATCTGTAATTGACCATGGTCATCCATGGAAATGAAAACCTGGGGGTGGGAGGCTTGGAGGAGATCACGCAATCCTCTCCAGAATCAGCACAGGATTTAACGAAGATGCTACAAGAGAAGTATTACACATTATTATCATGAGATTATGCAGGGAAAACCAAGCTGTGTAGATGGCATTGTATTGCAAAATAGATTTAAAAATATTCTACATAATGTACTTCACATAGTAAAAATACTGTTATATTTATATTAATTCATTGGACAATTATTCTGAATACATATTAGGAGCTACTTGCTAGTTTATTATTCTTCAGTGGGTTACTATGTAAGTGCAAATATGATGGAGTTAAAATATTAACCACTCTAGTGGCTACATAATTCTGTTTCTCTGGTAGTTTGTCAGATAGCTGACTCTAACATGTATACAACAGAACACAATGACAAACTAAGGTATGCCAAGTGGGTTTCTGTGTCCATGCCAATTCCAGGGCATGGATGCCTTATTGAGTAACATGTTAAGAAACCTTCAAGTTTAAAGAGGAAGGACTGACTGATTAATGGAAGAGCTTGGCAGCAAAGCCAGTAGGGGAAAATGCCAAGATTTCTTTGCAAAACCTGTTTCTCTTCAATTATGCCTACTTGTGCCTTTTTTTTGAATCCTACTTCATCATCTTGTCCTCTCACTAGCAGTTGATTAATAAGTTCTTCTGCTTCCTTAATAACAGAGCTAATCACAACCACTGTGATTCAATTCACAGTGCCTACGAAGGCACACCAGAGAAAACTGCTGAGCCCAAATAAGTAGATTACCTCTTAGGCTCTTCTAACTCCTCAGGAATGGCTTACAACACTTGCCCTCATTTTCCATAGCTAGTGAAGGTGGCATCAGAGTTTAGACTCCAATTCTGCTGTGCCAGAGGAGACAAAAATCCCTTTAGAGGCAATTAAATGGATCATAATTTAGACTCTTGATCAAAATGTAACATTTGGGTCATCTGACTAGGAAGATACCTTAGGGCTAAGTTTCTAAAGAAACTGTAAATTTTTAAATTTAATATGTCAGTGGTATTTTCCAAACATGTTATCTTTCCCTTCCATGTCAGTATACAGCATCTCCTGATCTGCACTAATACCAGTTTCTTTAATATCTTTGTATAAAAACATTTGAGGGAAAAAAAAAACATTTGAGGGTGGGGCAGGCAGTGGCACACCTGGTAGAGTGCACATTTTACCACGAACAAGGATCCAGGTTCAAGCTCCCAGTTCTGACATGCAGGGGGAAGATTCACAGGTGGTGAAGCAGTGCTGCAGGTGTTTTTTTCTCGTTCTATTTCCTCCTTCCTTCTCAGTTTCTGTCTCTACCCTTAATAAAGAAATAAATATTAAAAAACTTGAGAAATACACAAACAATTTTTGAGTATCACCTATGTGTAAATACGATAGAAATATTCAGTGTTAGGTTTTTAAAACTGATTTTTTTCTATATATTTGTGTCAAGGAAAAATACATTAAGATCTATTCTAGAAGATGATGATAAAAGCACATTAATAGAATATTGCCTATTAAAAAGGAGATTGTGAATTCTAAGATCTATGAAAATTCAACTAAAACAAACAAGTTATGGGATATATGCCAGTGGAATTAAAAAAAGATGAACTATTTAGACTAAAATGGATGAAAATGGAAGTGATTCTACCAAATAATATAAGTAAAGAAATGAAAGACAACCACATGGTTTCAATCAACTGTGGAACATAAAGTACTAAAAGCAAATGAACCTGAAAAACAAAAAAGGTAATCAGCCTGTTTCATAGACTTTATGAGAACTAGGCTGGTTATGGGTCAGGACACTGACAGGGGATTTGGTCATACACACACACAGTCACACACACACAGTCACACACACACACACACACACACAGAGTCACACACACACAGTCACACACACACACACACACACACACACACACACCAAGTATGGAACTGAAATTATGCCTCTGAAATCTTCAAATTTTGTAAAAATCTGTTAAAACAATGAATAAAAAATAAAATCAAAGAAAAGCAAACAAAGCCAGGGACTAGTTGGTGGTTTGCTAGCAGACTGCACACATTGCCATTTGTGAAGATCCAGGTTCAAGACTGGTGCTCCACAACTCCCATTCTCTTTGTATCTTTCTCC
The DNA here is from genome assembly GCF_950295315.1 of Erinaceus europaeus. NCBI lineage: Eukaryota > Metazoa > Chordata > Mammalia > Eulipotyphla > Erinaceidae > Erinaceus > Erinaceus europaeus. The sequence goes on along the minus strand of NC_080164.1, from coordinate 42,035,150 downwards.
CTCTCTATCTCTCTTTTTCTCACCCTCTGTCAAAAAGAATATGGCCACTGAGAGTGGTGGATTTATGAAGGCACAGAATCCCAGAGATAACACTAGTGGCAAAACAAACAAAATGCCCCAAAATCAGATGAAAAAATTTAATTAAATATTTCATATAAAAAGGCTATGGAAAACAAATTCCAGGTCAGTAGTAGTTAAAAATATGTATTTTGTTTAAATTGAATATTAATTTATTTTTATAAGACAGGGAAACTTAGAGGACAAGGGGAAATGTAGAGGGAAAGGAGAGACATCTATAGCACTTCTTTATTGTTCTTAAACCTTTTAACCTGAAGATGGGGACCAGGGCCTTGAACCCATGCCCTTGAGTATGGTAACATGTGAGCTCAATTGGGTACACCAACACAAACACCTAACTCTAGTTCTAGTTGAATCAAGAAGCAAGATAATAATGTTTTCTATATCTTTTCTTAGTATTGGAAAAATAATGTTACAAATTCAGTGTTTAACACATTATTTCATTTTTACTGGAAAATTTAATTAAGTTATCATTGCATCCATACAGTATCCAAAATTCTGATGACTTCTTCAGTGTTTGGGAAAGTTTCCTCAGTACCTGCATCAGATTCTTTTGTTTTAATATTTATTTTATTTAAAAAATTTAATAGTGATTTAATAATGATTAACAAGATTGTAAGATAACAGGGTTATAATTCCATATAGTTCCCCAGAGTTCCGTATCCCATCCCATTTATTGTAACATTCTAGTCTTTATCCCTCTGGGAATATGAACCAAAATTCTTTATGGGGTATAGAGGGTGGAAAGTCTGGCTTCTGTAATTGCTTCTTCACTGGACATGGGCGCTGGTTGGATATGGACATAGATCTGTACCCCCAGTCTGTTTCTGTTTTTCCCTGGTGGGGTAGGACTCTGGAGAGCTGAGACTTCAGGGAAGTCAGGATAGTATCATAGCAGTGTCTGCAATTTGGTGACTGAAAGGCAGTAAGGTGTAAAGCAGGACAAACTGTTTAATAAACAGGAACCCAAAGGTATAAACAGAGAAAATGAAACTAGGGGTCTTTGTGTGGGAATAAGCTAGGAAGTCTATTTTAGGCATGTTCCAAGGGGCACATGACTTTAGTAATTTTTGCCCAAGCCTGATAACTAACATGAAGATGAACTAGAAATGTTGCCTAGGAAGATGGTGTCAGAGTTTAGAAAGCTGGGTTAAGGCATCAGATTCATTCAGTGAGAAGGATATAACAATGAGACTATGTCTTCTTGCACTGAACACATTTCCTATGATATATATTAAGTTTAAATAACTTAGCAGTCATAAATCTCTTGATTCCTGAAACTTTGGTTTGGATGTATATTTTATTTATTTATTTATTTATTTATTTAAGAAAGGATTAATTAACAAAACCATAAGGTAGGAGGGGTACAACTCCACACAATTCCCACCACCCAATCTCCATAACCCACCCCCTCCCCTGATAGCTTTCCCATTCTCTATCCCTCTGGGAGCATGAACCCAGGGTCATTGAGGGTTGCAGAAGGTAGAAGGTCTGGCTTCTGTAATTGCTTCCCTGCTGAACATGGGCGTTGACTGGTCGGTCCATACTCCCAGTCTGCCTCTCTCTTTCCCTAGTAGGGTGTGTCTCTGGGGAAGCTGAGCTCCAGCACACATTGGTGGGGTCTTCAATCCAGGGAAGCCTGGCCAGCATCCTGGTGGCATCTGGAACCTGGTGATTGAAAAGAGAGTTAACATACAGGGCCAAACAAATTGTTGAGCAATTATGAGCCCAAAGCTTGGAATAGTGGAGAGGAAGTGTTAGGGAGGTACTCACTGCAAACTCTCAGGTATATATTTTGCAGTAGTTTATGGATACGTGTGAACATAAGCTCTCTCTCACAGAAACTGGTGTATATCTAGGTTATGGGACTTTGTTAGAAAGTGAACCACCTGAGATGGAATTAGAGTGTACTATAAAAGGAAAGGTCTCACCCGAGTAATGAAGCTGAAGGGTTGTCATTCCACACCTGAAGTCTCTGGACACAGTATGAAGTGAAGCATGTTGAGGTGGCAATCGTTGCGTTGGTTAGGTTGTGATTGGCAGATGCAATATTATTTGGTATGGATTGGGAGAGGCATACGGGAAAGTGGGCCCTATCCAAGGGTTCCAGGAGTGGGGGAAGTAGGGGCTCTATAGTGGAGATGTGAGGTTCCTGCTGTCTTAGGGTTCAAAAAGACAATCGATAGTTAATGTTATCATCACATTATTTGGTACTTGGGTTAACTTTGAAAAGTCCTTTTGTTATGGTTTGCTGTACAGTATCCAGTATCTTGTATATAGCTGTGCTATTGGATGCTTCTAATCTACTTGGTCTAGGCTTTTGAGAGAGTCCACATATCAAATACACAGCCTATATATTAAAAAGATTCAGTTTGTATATATTTTTATTTTGAACTGAGATTTAATTTTTTAAAATTTTCTTTCTCTCTTTTACAAAAAATATAGGAATAAAGGTAGTTCATGGGACAGTAATGTCCATATGAAATAGCAAATTTGGAGCAAACACACTTTTTTTTTTAGTTTTGCTTTGCATATAGACAGAGAGGCAGAAACAGAGTGAAGAAGACTACAGCAAGGAAGTTTTCTTCAACATGGTGGGGACCAAGCACACAAGTCAAAGCAGCATACTATTCAAGTGAGCTATTTTACGGACCAACAGGCATATGCTCACATCTTTGCTACTGTTTCTCTTTAAGTCTACATCTTGTCTAGTAGTCTACTAATTTTCCCTGTGCAACCCATAGAGGGAGCTCCGAATAAATGAATCCAATACCTAAAATTTTAATTCATGATTGGAAGAATCTGGACCCAAATTTATGAATTAGTTCCAAAGATAACCACCTGCTTATTCACTTCCATTTAAAATGATAATTTGTACATATGTGATTTTTATTTTATTGACTGGTTAATTTTTCTCTTGCTCAATATCTTTCCATAGACACAAATTTAAAAGTTTAAGATAGATAATTCTAAATATTTTGACATGTCAAGTTAAGCACAAAAATAATACCTCTTTAAATTATAAGGATGCATACACTTGGAATGATTTTGGTCACATATGCAACAACCTGTAAGTAATATTTGTTTCTTTGTAACTTGGCACTTGATGCAATTAGTTTAGGTTTTGCTCACATAATACATGAGAAAGTAGATGATGGGAGTTTTTGTATGCCCGGTGCACCACCGATACTTGCTTCTCTCCCTCTCTCTCTCTCTCTCTCTCTCCTTTTCTCAGAGCACTGCTCAGCTTTGGCTCATGGTGGTTTGGGGGATTAAGCCTGGGCCATTGAAGCTTCAGCCATGAGAGACTCTTTGCATAACCACTATGCTATATCCCTGGTTCCTGAACTGGCTTTTAATAATGTCGATTAGGTTGCTTAGCAACTTTTATTATGGGAAGGCACATTTTCATGCAGAGGAAGTCCACAGCATGACAGAAGTATGCAATATGGTATGCACAGGGTACCTAAACAAATCTCTGGAACTCTATTCCCTCTTACCCTCCAACAGGGTGCACAGCCTCCCCCATCATGGCTGACCTGGATGCTCAGGATGTTGAAACCATCATGAGTTTTAGAAAGATCATTCTTTCTGTGGAAGAGTACTGAGTAATATGACAGTTGAAGAAGCTTACTAATAAATCTGAGATAGGAAGAAGCTTTGCAAGTGACACATCTCAAAGATAAAAGTTTGGTGTATTGCACCAAAGTAAAGGGCTCTAAGGTGAGATGGGGGTTTCAGGCCCTGGGACATGTTTGTCAGAGGACCTAGAGGGGTTGAAAACTGAGGAAAACTGTGGAAAACTGAGCAATGTTATAAATGTACAAACTATTGTATGTGCAAATTATTTTATTTTATTTTTTGTTACTGTATTTTGTTGTTGACTATAAACCATTAATCCCCCCAATTAAAAAAACAACAAAAGTAACATTTTCTTTTAAAAAAGTTATTAATGAGAGAGAGAACAGGAGAATCATAGCATCACCCTGGCACATGTAATGCTGAGGATTCAACTTGGAACCTCATGCTTATAAATCCAAAGCTTTTCCACCACACCATCTCCCAGGTCACAAAAGAACTAAAGAGAACAACATATTTTGGCCAGGGAGATATCCCAGTGTGTTAGAACACAGTACTTGCATGCCTGAGATCCCAGGTTTAATTCCAGGCAATGCCATATGCCAGAGCTGGGAAGTACTCTAGTCTTCTCTCTATCTCTCTCCTTCTTACCCATAAAAATCATTAGTATAAACAAATTTAAATAAGAAGTGATAGATTAAGAAACAACATATTTCAGAGTCATTTAGGAATCTACCACAGTGAACACTGATTAAATCTCAATGTCCGTTACAGCCTCTAGCTAGCTACCTAGGTAACCCCTTTCATTCCCAAATATTAAACCAAATAAAAATGATGTCATTGTATCTCCTTAATGTAAAGTTGAAAAACTTACTAAATTTACTTTGTCTTTCCGATATAAAATAGAGTAAGAGCATTTTTTCTTTTTCTTTCTTTCTTTCTTTTTTTTTTTTTTTGCTTCCAGAGTTATCACTGGGGCTTGGTGCCTTCGCTGAATCCACTGCTACCGGAGGGCATTTCCCCCCCATTTTATTGGACAGGACAGAGAGAAATTGAGAGAGGAGGAGAGATAGAGAGGGAGAGAGAAAGACACCTGTAGACCTGCTTTATCACTTGCGAGGCGACCCACCTGCGGATGGGGAGCCGGGCAGCTCAAGCTGGGGACCTTAGTTCAGTGTGCTACCCGCCTGGCCCCCAGTAAGTAAGAGCATTTGTTTTTTTTTAACCAGAGCACTGCTCAGCTCTGACTTATTACAGTGCAGAGGATTCAGCCTGGGACATTGGAAGCTCAGGCATGAGAGTCTCTTTGCATAACCATTATGCTATCTACCCCTGCCCTCTAGTATGAACATCTTCATGCTGTCCTATAGACCGAAAGAAAAGGAAGACTGTATTTAAAAAGATTTTCAGGGTATGAATCTATGTTCCATGATCAGTACAATATTTTTTGTCTTAAAAAAAGATACTTACCTCATTCATTTAACTAATCCTCCATTGTACGCTTCACTGTGCTTGGGCAAATCTAGTACATGTGAAGGAAGTGAAACTCATTTTCTTTTGTTCCCGAAAATTATGTCAGCAAATGGACCTGATTTAGGAATCAGATTGATCTGAAAGGATTATTTAACATGAATCAAATTAAAAGATTTTTTTTCTTGTGCTCACTTCTAATTTCACAATGTCTTGTGAACCCTCTTATTACTTGGAATTGGCAGAGCAGAATAAAAAAAAATAAAACTATGAAAGAGGAAATTATTGTATTACCCAGCAAGCTTTAATTAACAGTTTCTCCATCAGCACCATAAGTCTAATAAAGTGTGGTAGGCTTCTTTTATAGTTCATGGGAAGACACAGCGGCATTATCATCTTAATGAAAAGGGGAAAACATACATTTCAATTTCCACTAACCTTCCTGATTTAATTATGAAATATGGAGGTGCTTATTAAAGCACTTAAAATAAGTCATTTTGGGGATGACAAGTGTTTCCATTTTTTCAGATCTACAAAAGTTAAGGAATTAAACTTTATTTAATTTTCTGGTGATCAACAAGGTTTCAGTTCTCCAGGCCTACTTTTTTTTCTTCAGATGAAAAGACAGCAAGATGCTATAGCACTGGAGCTTTCTACAGTAAGGGGGTGGGTGGGGTGGGGGACCCTCCTCAAACCTAGACTGTGCTCATGACAAAGCAAACACACTTCTAAGTGAGCCATCTCGCCAGTCAATATAGTAAATTCTATGGCTGCGAATAAAGTAGTTTTTTTGGCACTGGGAGATGACTCACAGGTAAAACATACAGTTTGTTTTACTTTGCTTGTGCAAGGGCTTGGGTTCGAGACCCAGGCCACCATCTGGGAGCATCTATACTGGGGATAGATACTTCACAGATACTGGAGATACACTGTACTGTGGTATCTTTCCTCTCTATTTTTCCTCCTCATTTCTGTCTCTCATCTTCTATCAGAAAACAAAGCAAGGGGGCCAGGAGGCACCATAGTGGGTTAAGCATTCATGGAGTGAAGCTCAAGGACTGGTGTAAGGATCCCAGTTTGAGCCCCTGGTTCCCCATCAGCAGGTTGTGTCACAAGCAGGCCTGCAGGTGTCTATCTTTCTCTCCCTTTTTCTGTCTTCCCCTCCTCTCTCAATTTCTCTCTGTCTTATCCAACAACAACATCAACAATAACAATAACAACAACAATAACAACAAGGGCAACAACATGGAAAAAATGGCCTCCAGGAGTAGTGGATTCATAGTGCAGGCACCAAGCCCCAAGAGTAGTGGATTCGTAGTGCAGGCACCAGGCTCCAGTGAGATAACCCTGGAGGCAAACAAAAACCCAGAATGCAATGAATCCTCTAATTGTTGAGTTAGACAACCTCAGCAATACCCCTGGTTGCAAAAGCAAACACAAGCAGACAACCTAACTCTCTGCCTCTATACAATAATAAGCAAAAATAAATAAATAAATGAATAATAAGTGAAAAAAGAAAAGGAAATTGTCACTCACCCAAACCAGGCTGTCACTGCCCTGTCCACTCTGAGAAGTGGAAATGCCCTCAAATTTCAAAAAAAAAAGAACCCCTTGCTACTGTCACTGTCAACAATGCTAAGTAACACAATAGAGCATTGCAACTGACTATTTTCTATTTTTCCCCCATGTAACTTCTCCAAACTGAGATTTCTATTTTTCTTTCACCAGGTTCCTGGAAAGAACACAGTGAAAGCCAAATTCTCTCGTTGCCTGCAGGTACCCTGAGGCTGTTCTTGACTGAAAACAGATTTGAGCATAACTGTCCCTTGTCCTAATACCAGCAAGTGCCAGGGCTCTCAGTACAGGGACAATAGTGACACTTTGTTTTCTCTGAGGGAGAGACAATTGTGTTAAGCTCTGGAGTAAGGACGGGTAAACATTTTGTAAAGGGTCAAATAGTAAAATTTAAAAAACATTATTAGGGGTTAATAGAGACACCCGCAGCACTGCTTCACCACTTGTGATGAACAGGTGGGAACCAGGGGTTTGAACCATTGTAACATGTGTGCTCAGCCAACATAGGTATGTTGTGAAACATAGGCTGTGAAAACACAGCCCCTGTGTTTTCATTTTCTCTCCTTGTAATATTACTTAGTTGCTAAAAATAATGAAGTAATCTCCTTTGCTTCATTTTGGATGGAACTTGAAGGAATCATGTTAACTGAGATAAGTTAAAAAAAAACAATAACTACTAGATGATCTCACTTATAGATGAAACTTAAGAAACAAGGACAGAAAGGGAAAACACAAACAGTAAATATGTTAGCATTTGAGATCAATTACCTCTGTCATGAGTGCTAAACTCAGATGTCACGGCTTCAAAGTTGTTATAGACAATCCACAACTCACTACATATCATTGTATTCCAATAAAGTTTTATTTACAAAAATTGGTGTTGGCTGGATTGGGCCTGAAGCCTCATGATCTCTGCTCTAGAGTAAAGCTTTTAGGGCAAGGTTAGGGTTAGAGGGCCTTTAACCCCAGTCCCACAGGGACCCAGAACCTCTGTGACTAGGAACCTTTGTTTTTACCCCATCACTGGGAGGGAAGAGAATTTGGAGAAGACATGAGGAAGTCAGGCCATGTTTCCCTTACCTGAGAAGGAAGATGAAAAATGAAGAATACCCAGAAGTTGTAGTAGGTGTAGATGTGGATTTAAAAGGAAGTGAGAGCAGGGCCTTAAAAGTGCTTAAAAATAGGTCCCAATGTTGCCATTTGGCATTTTTGCTCACACTCCTTTCTGTGCCCATGCTTTTACTTTTCCTAAAAAAAAAAAAACCATTCAAAATGCCTGAAATTATGATCTCTCCCAATTCTTTGTTGAATTAACATGGCGAAGCAGACATTAGGGGGAACATGTTTTGGTCTCATTTCCCCAGCAGCAAAGTGAGTGCTTCCTGAAAGGTGTTTTGCTAGCTACATGTGAAAGGTGTTCTGCTATCTACCTATGAAAGGCGTTTTGCTATCTACATATGAAGTCTCAGGAATGTGGATGAACTCAGCACATGAATCAAAAAGGGAGCAAATTCCTCTCCTTCTATTTATCACCTTTGTTACTTTGACAAGTCACTTCATTTCTTTGAGTCACTGCCTTTTTCCTCAGTGTAAAAATTGGGAGAGAAGGAAGGGGGTGGGGAGAAAGAGAGAAGAGGAAGAGGAGGAGGAAGAAGAAAGACGGGAGAGAAGTAATGTGTTACTACCGCCCGACCCCCGCAATCATTTCTGTATGCTCCACATGTCACATAATATGAGTGAGGGAGTATCCATAGTAGTAGTTTGCAACTATTCATTCTCACCCTATCACTGTTTCAAGGACGGCCCTGAGAGGAAGGCGCCTGGCCAGGGTGCCATCTTGTTAATGACAAAGGTGTTTTCCCAAATCCAATTTTCATCCCTAGTCCAGAGTGCATCCCAGTGAGATCCTTTTGATGAGTTTGACTTTATTTTCAACCAATGTATCAGAATTAGTGTTCAAATGAGGGTGAAATTCTTCAAAGAAAAAGGCTCAAGATGAATTTCCCCAATCGTATTATGTGTGTGTGTGTGTATTAGTAATTTAATAGTTATTTACAAGATTATAAAAAATAATTCTACACCAGTGCCATCACTAGAGTTCTGTGCCCCCACCTCCCTCCAATGGTAACCACTGTAGTTCTCCCAAGTATGGGATGACTATATAAATTTTTTTTCAAGTCCATGTGTTCAAATTCTCTATATTCTGCTTATGAGTGAAATAATCCTATAGTTGTCCTTTACTTCCTTTTTAAAACTTAAAAAATTTTTCTTTATTTATTTATTGGATAAATACAGCTAGAAATTGAGAGGAGGAGGGGAGACGGAGAGGTAGAGAGACAGAGAGACACCTGCAGACCTGCTTTATCACTCGAAAAGCTTTCCCCCTGCAGGTGGGGATCAGAGGCTTGAACTTGGGTCCTTGTGCACCGTAACATGGTAACATGTGTGCTCAACCAGGTGTGCCACCACCCAGCCTCTCCTTTACTTCTTTATTCACTAAACTGCTATTTAGTCCCAAAGGACACATTATAGTATTTTTAAGCTATTTATTAGTACTCCATTGAGGATATGCCCCATGATTTGTGTGTGTGTGTGTGTGTGTGTGTGTGTGTGTGTGTGTTTAGAAAATTCAAATTAGTGACTTTTATTCCATTGTTAAAAGCTCCCCACCCAAGTCTATCTAAGTATGCCTCAGAGTTCTGTCTCCCTTGGTATTTTAAACTTTTAATCGGGAAAATGAAAAGTCACACATCAGAGAAGCATGTGGGCTGTTGGGGCAAAGATGGCTGACCCCACGTGGAAGCTAATGCTCATTTTTATTCACTCCTCAGGCCCTACCTTACAAATAGAAAAGAAAAAGAGTGAATGTTAAGGCAAAGAGTTAACTAACCAAACTCCTGTAAGAAGCACAAATGTACAGAAGAGAAGCCCTAGTCCCATTAGACCAGATTAAATGAGCTAAAAAAGGCCTCCCCTGAGTCAGGTGGTAGTGCAGTGGCTTAAGCGCACATGGCCCAAAGGGCCCCCGGTTCCCCACCTGCAGGTGACGTAGGTCTGCAGGTGTCTATCTTTCTCCCCTCCTCTCTCCATTTCTCTTTGTCCTATTCAACAACGATGACAACAGTAATAGTTACAACAATAAAGCAACAAGGGCAACAAATGGGAATGAATAAATAAATAATTTTTTTAAAAAAGAAAAGAATGGCCTCCCCCACATGAGTGGTGTATCTTATCTTGACAGCTCATAAAAACTTCTAAATCCTGCCCATCTCCAAGGCAGCCAATGAATACTACAGGACTCCATCCTCCTTAGAGTGATGTATCTATAAATACTAAGGCTAACCTTCCCCCAGACACAACTATGCAGGAAAAGATAACAGTAACTAAGACAACCAGACCCTGAGCCTAGGTTGAGGATTCTCACCCTTTTAACCTTGTTACATTTGCTTCTGTGGGAATGTTTTCTGCTCTTAGACCTGCAGACCGGTATATAAGTAGTACCTTCCCTTAGTTCAGGGTCCAGAATTCTTTAAGAGCACAAGTTCTTTCTATGGCCCATTAACATTAATAAAGTTTCTCCTCTTTCTGAATCCTCATGGATCTCTAGTCATTTGCTGTATTACTTCCACTTCTTTTTTAAGCCACACCTATACCTATTTCAACTTCTGAATGTCCTTTTTTCCTCTTCCCGCCCAGAAAAGGGAAGTCAGTACCTGGTTTCCTCAGGTGTTCTCCTGATTCTCTTCTTTCCTAGTGTTGGTGCAATTACAAGGGCTGCTGGTCACAAAATTTCTGGGTCCCATTGGAACTGCGGTTCAGAGGCCTCTGGTCATTTTCCCCTAACACTTCCTTCTCTGGGAGTATGGGCCAACATTTTTCTGCAGGCACAGAAGGAAGGACTTCTTGCTTCTGTAATTTTTTCTCCATTGCACATGCATATTGGCCAGTTGATCCATATACTATCTTGTCACTATCTTTCCCTAGGAAAGTAGGATGGGGCTCTGGAGAGGTGAAGTTTTGTGTTAGTGAGGTCATCTGCCTACAGAGGCTGGGATGAAATCATAGTAGTGTTTGGTGGCTGAAAGGCGGTAAGATACAAAGCAGAAAACTATTTAATAATCAGCGGTGAAAGAGTAGGAGAACAGCATATGAGAATAAGGACCCTAGGGTGGAAAGAAGCTAGGATGTCAATTTTATGTATGTTCGTAGGAGCTCAGGACTTTAGTAATCTTTTCTTGATATTGATAGATAACTTCAAGGTAGACTAGAAATATTATCTGGGAGGATGGTGTTGGAGTAAATTCTCCCAATCTTTAAGGAGTTCCTCTCTCAGAGAAAACTGAACATTTTGTAAAATTTCCATTACTTCTGGGTATTTGCTTTCAAGGGCAAAATGGCTGAAATTCTCCCAGCTTCATTCTCACAAGCTGTGTAACCCAGAGAGAAGTATCTACTCTCTCTGAAACACACAAAAGAAACAACAACTACCCTTGAGGACGAGTGGGGTGTTTTTGTTGTTCGTTGTGGATGGCTGGTTGAAAGAGATTATACAAATGAATCTCCACTCCCAGAAGTATTTAGGAAGAGTAGATATCTAAAAAAAACTTAAACACAGGACTAGGTGGAGGGAGCTCTCTCCTGACAATTAAGTTTTCCCTGCATGGCTGGGTTGGGCAAACCAGAGAGGTGGAATTTCAGTGGCCACCAGTTTCAGGCTTGTACCAGAGGGCAGGAATTGGAAATGATTCTTGTCTGATGTAAGGAAGACATAAAGGTGTTGACATCTCTTTGAAGAGATTTTTTTCCCCCTGTGATTCACAAAGACCTGCCCTCAGGTGGGGTCAGAGGTTAATACCCACTTTATGAAAGATAAGATTTACAGTCCACAGTAAATAAAAAAGTATGTACATATATAACATTTCTCAGTTTTCCATATAACAATACAACTCCCATGAGGTCCTCTGCCATTAAAACACTAATCCCCAAAATAAAGGGGAAAAAACATAAAAAAAGAAAGATAAGATTTACTCCCTCCCCCCAAAGCTGATCAATAACCTATGAACATTCTGTGCCAGTGGTAGCCACTTGGTCTAAAAGGAGCAAAGAGAAAAAGAAAATATTTACCCTGGATCTTTTACTGGGGTGGAGCTGCAGTGGGGTTGCCTAGTGGTAACTCTAAAGTTCGTTTTCCAGTAGTTCATTGCTATTACAGAAACTCACTGATTTTTTGAGGGGATTATGATTTACAGTGTATTCACTGACACATGGGTGCAGTTTCATTATGCACCAGGATCCCCAAGTTATCCTCCACTCCTCTCTCCCCTTCCTTCCCTGGAGTCTTTTGCTTTGATACAATACACCATGTCCATTCCACTTTTCACTTAGTGTTCTCCCTTTCGGTCTCGATATATTAACTCCTGAGATGATTCAATATTTGTCCTCCTTTTGGCTTATCTTGCTTAACATTATATCTTCAAGTTTCATCCAAGATTATGCAAAGGGGATGACTTTATCATTTCTAACAGCTGAGTAGTATTGAATCGTGTATATGTACCATAATTTTTGCTTCCAGACAAATTTTTCTAACTTTTGTTCTATTCCTTTAAGAAGTTTGTTGAAACTTCATAGGAATAGCATTAAATCTGTATATGGCTCTGGGTAGGATGGTCATTTTGATGATATTAATTTTTACAATCCACGAGCATGGGATGTCTTTCCATTTCTTTTATCTCTCTATTTCCTTGAAGAGTGATATGTAATTTTCAGTGTGTAAGTCCTTCACTTCCTTTGTTAACTTTATTCCCAAATATTTTATTGTTTTTGCTCCTATAGTGAAGGTATTGGTTTCTGTATAGTGAAGGGGACTGATTTCTGTATATTCTAATTCAGTATTTGCATAGAGAAATGCCATTGATTTTTGTATACTGACTTTGTAGGCTACCAAGTTTCTATATTGCTCAGTAATATCCAAGAGTTTTCTACTGGACTCTTTAGGGTTTTGTATACATACAGTCATATAATACAAATAGGGACAACTCACTGATTTTTATGTATTAGCTGCCCTTCCTGCAAACCTATTGAGTGCTCTGTTGTTTCCAGGAATGTTTTCCTAAATTTCCTAGAATTTTCTATGTACTTTTTCATGTGAGCAGTCTCCAGATTTCTTTCTGGTTTAGAAATGTAGGCAGTCTCCAGATTTCTTTCATCTTGTTTCATTCAGTACTCGAACAGGGTCTTTCTGGCAATGTTATCCCATTCTGTAGGAGCCTCAGCTCTGCACCATAACTTATGCCTACCTGGGCAAGATCCCCCACCTACTTGGGCCCAGCAGGGATATTGTAATGGTTCCTATGGAGACTGAGAATGTTCTTTCACTTCTTGTTTGCTTTTTTCATTTTAATGCATGTTTCATTTTGTCAAATATCTTTTCTACATCTGTTGAGAGGATCACATGGTTCTTCTTTATAAGTCTGATAATATGATGATTCCATTAATTTAATTTGAATTAGATTAATTTACTATACCACTTATTCATTGCAGAATTCATTTTGATCACATTTTGTTAGGAGTTTGCATCTATATTCACAAAGACTCTATCCTTTGATTTTCCTGGAAATGCTTCCCTGGCTTTGGAATCAGGGAAATGCTGCTGAGTTGAATGAGTGGGAAGTTGTCCTTTCTGTTGGGCTTTTTTGGTATGCTTTCATATGGAGTAGCAGGTGTGCTTTCTTTTCATCTTGTCTAGAAGTCACCAGCCTACTGGTCTGGAGTTGCAGGTTGTAGCTTCAGCTGTAACACTGTCTCACTAAATGTGGAGTGTACCCTCTTTTAGATGTTCTGACAGCTGGCTCTAGGCTAGTGAGCAGTAACCGGAGCTGGTGTCTGGAATATTATGCCAACTTTGCCAGGATGCTCCCAGGGTGGTGCTCCAGGCAGGCTACTGAGATAGGTCACTGTCTTCCCCTCAGACACGTCCCAGTTTTCATGTCTGACTGGTGGACACTGAGATCCCTCTGTGCAAAACCCTTTAGAGAGCTTCCTACTGGTGTTCATATGATTCACACACCTCATCTGGGCTGTGTGATCAGGAGTGGTGCAACAGATATTTTAAAGCTTGCATACTGTGACCGCAAAGAAGATCTGCATCAAAGGTGCCAAACACTCATTCATTTGGATGATGTGGTTGTCTCCAGGGGAAATCTAGTGACTATATCAAAATCTACAGACATATTAGAGTCAAAGAAAGGTTTGGTCAGGTTTCCTGGATATAATATTGTTGTGACTTCAGCAGGAATTTGGGATAATTAGCATATGAATGACGTCAGCCTGACTACATGCATACTCACAAAGGAATGTGGGTGCAGGGACTATATAAACATGGCCATGGAGCAGCTTGCTCTCTGATTGGAATACCTCCATCATGGCTCTCTCTTGTTGGTGTAGCTCTGATTGACCCAGATCTCTTCATGTGATGGTGTTGGGTAGCTTAGTTGCAAACTTTGGACTTTTGCAATCTCTAAGCTAGACTTTTCCTCCCACTTTCATGTTCACAGTGATTTTTATAAATAAACCTTTCTCTTGTTTAACCCTAAATGAAGCCACATGATGATTTGCTATATAATATAAATAAGAAAAATATAAAGGAAAAGAAATGCTTCTTATGCTAGAAAATTTAGAAAATGAGAAGGTAATGTATATAATATTTAGAAAATTCTAGGGGCAGAGGTAGAAAGCATAATGATTATACAAAGAGACTGTCATGCTAAGGCTCCACAGTCCCAGGTTCAATCCCGTTCACCACCATTAAGCCAGAACTGATCAGTGTTCTGGTAAAAAAAAAAAAAAAGAAAGAAAGAAAAGAAAAGAAAAAAGAAAATGGAAATTCTGGAAGATACCAAGGAATAACTATGGGAAAATAGTAAAACTGTATTCAAAGACATTAAAAAATGTCTAAATAAATAAATAATGATATATTTGCCTTCTTATGGCCTGTGATGTACAGGAGATCTGGGAGAGAGAAGAAGGCAGTAGCAAAGTGTTCTAAAAGTTTATTGAGATAAACAAGTTAAGAAATAGTCACTAAAAGAAGGGTGGACAGTAAGTGCTCTAGATATATACATTTCAATGAAGACTAAGTCTGTGGGAAAGTAGGAGAAGGCTTGTGTCTGTGGTCACCCTGGTGTCGGGACAAATCTCTGTCATACTCAATGTCCTCTTATTCAACTGCTAGGTGTAGAAGTCTTATTTTTTGATATGCAGAGTCAGTAGTATCTGGCTGCTAGCTTTTGCACTTGCAAATGTGTTAATCCTGGGTTTTTTCATTAGCTGTTGCTATCTTGTCAACCTGGCAAAAAGCCTCACCCATTATCTTATGATATAGCACTACACATGAATGGAATAATTCAAACTCATGAAAGAGTCATATCCACACATTATTTAATAAATTCAGATGAATGCTTATAGGAAAAAAAACCCTCAAAGTGCACTGATGGATGTAGTTTTATTTTAGTACAGACCTTTGTGTCAAGGCATGAATTTTATACAGGAAACATACATTTTATGAAATATTTATTACAAATATAAAGACACACGATGTGTTCTTTGGTGGCTTAATGTATTCAAGTTTCAAAACCATTGTAGCCTGTGTCAGAGCTTCATTTCTTTCTCTGACTGAGTGATATTCCATTGTGTGGCCACTTTGACTTTAGAGCAGGTTACCCCATTGGCTATGAAAGAATAAAGTTCACTTTAACTGACTCTCAGGAAGCACTTGAGAGAGATGTTGTGAGGGAGATGGAATGAGAAGGGCAAAAGGCATGGAGGCCCTCTTTAAGCTCTGTTGGTGGGGCTTTAGATCAACATACACATGGAAAAATCACAAGAGACTGCCAGTTTCAGGGAAGTGAGTGTTTATTGAAGCAAAACAGAGATAGTAAAGAGTGAGGAAATAATACTTAGAGAGAGAGAGAGAGAGAGAGAGAGAGGAAGAGAGAGAGAGAGAGAGTTGAGTTTCTGGCTCTTTTACTTTTAAAGTGGATCCAGAGATGCTGAGGTGGACCCTGAAGGGAGTTAACTGTAGTCATTGTCTCTGGGTGCACACATCTGCTTTCATCTACATTTAAAGACTTTCATCTACATTTAAAGACTTTATCCAGGTGTATGGGGGGTATAGGTGCATGATACAGACATCTTGGCATCTGGCTCCTCTCTCTGGTTACTTTCAGTGTGCAAGGAGGTGGGGTTGCTTGCTAATGTCCTTCCAGCACCTTCAAAGCGTCTCTCTCTAGACTGTCCCCTAACAGAGATTCTCAAACTTTAGTGCACAAGCTTGTGACACAGGACACTGTCTTTCCTTCATCCTTTGTTGAAAACTTTTATTCAGGTGGGACCTAGGAATCTGTGCTTCAAATCCAGATGATGCTGATTCTGCTAGTCTGGTGTTCCTTGGCAACCTGGAACCTGCCATCCAGCCTTCGGCTGCAGTCAACTGAGATCTGATGACAGAAGATTTAACTCCATCTGTCAGAAAAGGCCCTAAAGTTTTGTGTGTCCTCAGTATTTCTTCCACACACTCTGGTCATCTAGGAAACTAGAGTTCTTCATACCTTTCTAGGCTAGGGAGAGGAAATATAATAGCTTCCTGTTGGTGCTATAACAAAGCATCCAAATTGGGTGACTTTAAAGAAACATATTTTTTTTAAGTTGGTAGGCTAGAAGCCCAAAATCCAAAACCTTTTCAGTAGATCCAAATCAAGGTTGGGTTAGGGCCACTTTCCCTTCTGAGTCTCTAGAAAGGATATGTATTGCTCCTTTCTACTTTCTGGTGACTTCAGGTATCCTTGGCTTGTGACTGTGTTACTTCAGCCCCTGATCTGTCTTTTTAGTCTCTCACAAGGACTCTTGCAATATATTTAGTGCCCATTTGGATATTCTAGCATGGTGTCCCCATATCAACATCCTTCAGGTAGTCATGTTCTTTGCCACATAAGGAAATCTTCAGAGGTTGTGGAGATTATGGCTTGACATCCAAGGAATAGCTTTGACTAATATCCAATAGCATATTCCTTTCAGTTCCAGTGAACTTTTAATTTATTTTTTATTGAGGGGGCTAATGTTTTACAGTGCAGTCATTGTCAAACGCATATGATTTCATTTTCTTTTTTTTTAAATTTTTTTATATTTATTTTATTTTATTTATTCCCTTTTGTTGCCCTTGTTGTTTTATTGTTGTAGTTATTATTGTTGTTGTTGGATAGGACAGAGAGAAATGGAGAGAGGAGGGGAAGACAGAGAGGAGGAAAGAAAGATAGATACCTGCAGACCTGCTTCACCGCCTGTGAAGCGACGCCCCTGCAGGTGGGGAGCAGGGGTTCGAACTGGGATCCTTATGCCTGTCCTTGTGCTTTGCGCCACCTGCGCTTAACCAACTGTGCTACAGCCCGACTCCCATGATTTCATTTTCAAGCCAGCACCCACAGTTCTCTTTCACCCCTCTCCACCTATCCTTTCCTCAGAGTTCCTTGCTTTGATGCAAGACACCATGCCCAGTTTGTTTCACTTTGCTTTCTTTCTCCTTGTTCCTAATTAATAGGTCCTTAATTAAGCTACTTTTAAGTGAGATCATTGAGTAGTCATCCTTCTCTTTTTGGTTTATCTCACTTAACATGGCGTCTTCCAATTTCATCCAAGATGATACAAAAGAGATAACTTCATCATTTTAAACAGCTAAACAGTATTCTATCATGTATATATATGTACCACAGTTTCTTTTTGGCCACTCATCTGTTGTTGTACATCTGGGTTGCTTCCAAGTTTTGACAAATACAAATTGTGTTGCTATGAACATAGGTTTACATAGATTTCTTCTGAAAGGTGTTTCCTTTGGATAAGCCTCTAGGAGAGAAATTACCAGGTCATATGGTAGGTCTATTTCTACTGTTCTGAGATATATCTAGACTTTCTTTCACAAGTTGGAAGAATTTGCACTCCCACCAGCAGTGCATTGGTGTCCTTTTTCCTCCACATCTTCTCTAACATTTGTTACTGTCTTTTCTACTCGATGACTTTCTCACAGGAGTACAGTTGCATCTCATTGTTGTCTTTATTTACATTTCTCTGTGAATTTGAGTATGTTCTCATGTGCTTGCTGACCCTCTGGATCTCTTATTCTATTAGGTTTCTGTTAGTGTACTCACTCCATTTTCTTATGGGGTTGTTCATTTTCTTGTTGTTAAATTTACCAAGATCTTTATGAAATTGGGTTATTAGACCTTTATCTGAAGTATTTTATATGCAGATTTTTCTCCAATGCTGTAGGATGTCTTCTGTTAGTGATACCTGTTGCTGGCATAAAATTTTCAGTTTGTGTAGTACCATTGATTTATTTTTTGTTTTCTTTGCTATTGGACCTGAATCTCTGAAGATCTTTTTGAAGCATAGTTTCTGAAGAGTCCTGCCAATATTTTCTTCTTCTAAGTATTTGATGATTTCTGGTCTAATATCCATGTCTTTAATCCACCTGGAGCTGACTTTTGTGCATGGTAATATGTGGTGGTCCAATTTCATCCACTTGCATGTTTTAACACAGTTTCCTCAGCACCACTCTCCTTTCTTCATTTAATGTTTTGGGTCCTTTTGCTAAAAATGAGTTGCCTATTGAAATGGAGACTGAAATATGGACTTTAAGTTCTGTTCTATAACCTATATGTCTGTTTTAGTTCCAGTACCATGCTGTTTTGAAACGTGTTCTCAACCAGGTACACCACCACCCAGCCTCTTCAGGCTGCTTTGATTATAGTAGCTCTGTTTATAACTATGGGTAGCATTGTCGTTTTATTTTATTATTTTTTTAGGATAGTCATTTTTTGACTATTCTTCCTATCCATGAACATGGAATATCTTTCTATTTCCATCTCTTTTCATTTTCTTGGAGAATAACTGATAGTTTTCAGCATACAAACCCTTCACATCCTTTATTAACTTTATTCTAAATATTGGATGGTGTTTTCTGCTACAGTAAAGGGGACAGGTTTCTGGATGTCTTCTTCTAATTTAGTGTTCACATAGAGGAACATCACTGATTTTTTTATATTTTCAGTTTTTTTCAGTTCTTCCTTGTTTAGTCTCTGAAGAGTATAATTGTCTAGAAACTTATCCATATGCTCCAGGTTCTCTGGCTTGATGGCATCTAATACTTCATAGAAGCCTTGCATGATACTTTGGATTTCTGTGGTGTCTGTTGTGATATAACCCCTTTCATTCATAGTATGACTTATTTGGCTCTTCTACTTCTATTTTTTAGTAAGTCTAAAATATTTGTCTATTTTGTTTACCCTTTCAAAGAACCAGCTTTTGGCTTCATTGATCTTTTGAATGGTTCTTTTGTTTTCAATGATGCTACTGTCTGCTCTGATTTTTGTTATTTCATTCTTTCTGCTAGCTTTGGGTTTCCTTTACTCTTATTTTTCTAAGTACTTCAGATGTGAGATCAAGTTGCTTATTTGAGTTTTTTCTTATTAATGTATGCCTGTATGGCTATGATTTTCCCTTTTAGCACTGCTTTAGCTGTGCCCCTGAGATTTTGATAGCTTTGAGTCTTCATTTTTGTTTTTCTCCAGTAACATTTTAATTTCTTCCTTAATTTCTTCTTTCATTCAATTGTTATTAAGTAGTATACTCTTGAGTTTCCATATTTTTGAGTTTGCTATAGCCATCTGTTTGTGGCTAAATGTTAGTTTAGTTCTACTGTGGTCTGAGAAGTTACTTGGAATGATTTTAATGCTCCTGAATTTATTGATACTGTTTTTTTCCCTAAGCATATGATCTATATATGAGAATGTCCCATGTGGATTTGAGGAGAATATATTTTCTAATTTTTTAGTATGAAGAGCTCTAAAGATGTCTAGGAGGTTTAACTTGGGGCTTTAGCCACTTTTTTGGTATTTGCTACAACATAGTGGGACCTGGCCAGCTGGGGCCCAAGTTTGGTTCTCTGGGCTTCTGCCTGAGTTTAGAGACTAGGGCTTCACATTTTACCTCTTATATATCAGAGACTAGGGTGAGGCCTTTCCCAGGAGTAGTGCAGGCAGACTGAGACCAGCTACTGTGAGGTGAAAGATTCACTCAGGGATCCGTGCATGGAGTCTGGCAGGCGTGTGGATATAGATGGCGGTGCTGGGTACTGGGGTCTAGAAAATCTGAACAATCCTTGGCTTATTGTTTGTCTCCTTTCCAGTGCTCCTTGTCTTTCTCTTCTTCCATCTTTGGGTTTTTGGTCTCAAGGATTATTTATGCATTTTTTGGTTCATTTATTTCCCTCAGTTGCTGATTTTGTTGTTGTTGTATCAAAGAAACACAGAGAGCAATCTTGGAGCTGCAAGATGTTTATCATCTTTTTTCTCCCTGTTTTTCTTTTTTTTTTTTTTTTAAGTCAAACTTTTGTAAGACTTGTCTGTCATTTGACCACTGGACATACTCTTTTGGGTGAATGCATTTTATGTAAGCTAGCATAGAGATGTAGCCTTCTTACCTTTTTTGCTGTTGTTGTTGTTGTTGTTCAATAGAGACACTCAGAAATTGAGAGGGAAGGGGTGATAGAGAAGGAGAGAGGCAGAAAGATACCTGCAACACTGCTTCAACACTCACAAAGCTTTCCCCCTGCAGGTGGGGATAGGGGACTCAAACCCAGATCATTGCACATTGTAACATGTAAGCTCAACCATTTGCACCACCACCTGGCCTCAGCCTTCTTACTTCGAATGCTGCTTAAACTCCATTTCCTTTTTGTTGCCTCAATCACAGAAATGACCCCAATGTCTAACAACAAGAACAAAAAATTTCTACTAGTAAATACAGTCACATCATCAGCATCTGTTGTGAGAGCGATGAAGTGAAAGAGTCAAGTGTACCCATTAAACTATCTTTTTATGTTATCATTCACCACTGATTAGCCCTACCCATATGAGTGACCAGAGAAATGGTCATTACTTGATCTCTGGTTTTCCTGATGAATAAACTACAAGCTTATGTTCATAATGCTGAGAAGGGGTATACACTGTCTAGATGCTTTTCCCCGAATTCTCTTCATCCACAGGGAGAACTCTTACAGGGTTTGTTCAACAGCAGGATCCCTCTGCATTGAATCAGGAGATTGGAGGTGAAGCTGGAAGCCTTTGGCTTACTGGAAGTTGTCTCATTATAATGCTGCCCCAGGCGGTAAGCTGATCTTCTTTTCATTTGAAAGATTAAATTCTCCTTTCATCCCTCTGGTTATAATCCATAGCTTCTTTGCTTGTGGAACTTTAAGGAAGGCCTAAAATCTCTGCCTCTATTTCATTGTCAATATTAATTTCAAAGGAAAAATAAGAGCAATTTACCTATTGCATTAATTTTTTTTTTCTGATCTTATTATAGCCCCAAGGTAATGGGTAATAAAGAATACAGGCCCTTCTACATGGCAGTTTTAAATGGTGCATTTCTTTATTCCAGGAAATACTTACAACAACTTTAGAGACTAAAATTAATTTCTTTTAAAAAAGTGCTTAGGTCTGTCTAGACAATGAATAGACACATAGTAGTAAGGTCACAGAGTATTGTGCAGTTCATTAACCACCTACTGAAACTGGTCTTACTGTTTTGTGGTCACATCATACAGTGTGATCTGTAAAGAATTCTGTATAAAATATTAGTGGATAATACGTGATTATCAAAGATACCTGACACAGCAGCTGAATGTATACAGGAACATGACGAGCTTAACATAGAGAATGCCTATGTTTATAAACATAGATGTGATTCTGAGTAAAAAAAAAATAATAATAACAACTATCGTACACTAGTGTCAGGAAGCTTTTATAGCTTAAATTTATCTGTAAAATGGGAGAAATGAAAATCAGAATTCAGTAGAAATTTACAATAGTTTTTTTTTCTTGCAGGTTGAAACCAGTATTTTCATGCACATACTAAAACCTTTACTTGCCAAGTGCATTTTTTATGTGCAGAATTTAGCAACAAATATGAGTGAATATGTAGTTTTTATCATTTAAAAATTTTGTGTGCTATTGCTGTAGACCAGACTTACTATTGAATGGCTGCATATAGTACTAGTACTATGTGACTAACCATACCAATCCTGTTGTATGATTAACATGAACTTAATTAAGTCTATTTTTTAAGGAAGTATATAAATACATGGCTTAGGTGGGGGAGGAATATGTGTCTTAGGATGTTATCAACGAATGAACGCTCACTATTTCAACTTACCTTTTTTTTCACTCCCCTAATCCATGCTACCAGAATCCACTCGCTCTCTTCTTCTCTCTGTCCACAGCTGTCTATGAGACAAGAAACTGATACACTATTTCTGTTTAGCAGGACAACTTTATGGGCCTTCAGCTTCTCTGGGAAGTTCTCTTTGTGGTGGGAAAATTTAAGAGAAAAGCGGTAGGAGCAAAGTAAAAAACTCATGCATGTACCCACTTTGTTATTAACATTGAATTATTAATAATACTCAGTAGTTAATAATTGATAGATAATGTTAATTATAACTAATATAAAATATCAATACTTAAATTTCTAAAATAAAAATACAGTCTTCCACATTTAAACTCAAAGATCAGAAATTCAACTGGTAACAAAATCTTCTCACTCCTTAATCAGTTTCTTTATTCCCAACAAAGCCATTCTAATTCGTTTGAATTACATTAAATCATACTGTGGAAGTTAACTCTCTCTTCATTCTAAAAAAAGATTAAAAAGTCATTAAAGTTTGACAGATAAAAAATTTCTTTTTTTTTAAAAATTTTTTTTATATTTATTTTATTTATTTTTTCCCTTTTGTTGCCCTTGTTGTTTTATTGTTGTAGTTATTATTGTTGTCATTGTTGGATAGGACAGAGAGAAATGGAGAGAGGAGGGGAAGACAGAGAGGAGGAGAGAAAGATAGATACCTGTAGACCTGCTTCACCGCCTGTGAAGCGACTCCCCTGCAGGTAGGGAGCCGGGGTTCGAACTGGGATCCTTCTGCCGGTCCTTGTGCTTTGCGCCACCTGCGCTTAACCCGCTGCGCTACAGCCCGACTCCCAATTAATTTCTTTTTTTAAAACTTGTATTTATAAGGTGGAAATATTGACAAGACCACAGGGTAAGAGGGGTACATTTCCACACAGTTCCTACCACGAGAACTCCATATCCAAATCCCTTCCTTGAAAGCTTTCCTATTCTTTATCCATCTGAGATCACAGCATCATTATGGGGTGCAGAAGGTGGAAGGTCTGGCTTCTGTAATTCCTTCTCCTCTGAACATGGGCATTGTAGATTGATCCATACTTCCAGCCTGTCTCTCTCTTTCCTTAGTGGAGCAGGGATCTGGGAAGGCAGGGCTCCAGGACACATTGGTGGGGTCATCTGCCCAGGGAAGTCAGGTTGGCATCATGGTAGCATCCAGAACCTGGTAGCTAAAAAGCAATTAAGATATTAAGCAGAGAAAAATTGTTGACTAATTATGAACCTAAAGACATATTGCAAATGAAGGTTTGGGGTCTCTGTTTTGAAAAAAGCTGGTATATTCCAAGGGGCCCATGACTTTGGAGTCCTGGGATTCCCACACAGACATGATAGGCCTAAACCTCTAACAGATCCCTCTCGCCACTGTCACTGGTCATCTCCAACAGGAACAACGTAATGGACCCCTTTGCAGACCCCCATAGGACCTTGCCCTTAATGTGGATCAACAATGGTAGGGAATGTTCCATTCTCCAAAGGGAGGTTGGATGACATACTCTACCGATCACCCAAGGAAGATGGGTTCTATAATTAGTGAAGCCTGGAATGTTTCTAGCTGTGACTACAGAATGTGAGCTCAGACTTACAGGGATACAGAGGCTACATAGGCTTCTGTAATGAATATGGGCCCCAAATCAAATCAATGGGGTTTACAGTCAACAATATTTATACACCTTTCCCATATTTGGGAGCTACTCTCTTCCGTGATCCAGCTTTCCAGTCCTTTTTCCAAATATGACACCATGTCTCCAGACAATAGCTTGGGTTCACCTGTGTATTAGATGTCAGGCTGAGGCAAGAAATTCATTTCTTAAATCAACAAGGCACAGTCCTGGTCTTCCCAGATGGAATAAATGCTGACAAGCTATCAGTTTTTTTAGAAGTTCAAATCCATTCTGGAGAAATGAAATAAATGTGTAAGATTAAGAAACAAAGCTGAAAAGGCCCATATTGGCCCTAGTCAGGGAATCCTTGGATTCCCCCATTGACAGTATGGGCCAAGACCTCTGGTAGATCCTTCTTTCCATCATCATTGGTCACTCCCATCAGTAACATCATTATGGGTCCTTTGTGGGCCTCTCATAAACCTTTCCCTAGCAATGGGGTAGCAATGGTGGGACTGCCCCACAATCTGAAGGTAGGATGGGCCATCATACTCTACCACTTGAAGAGAACTGGCTCTCAGGTGAGCCTAGAATGTTCCTAGCAGTGACTATGGACTGCGAACACAGACTGACAGGGACTCAGAGGTTGCACCGCCCCTTGTCATAATTGTGAATGTATATGGGCCTTGAGTCAGATTGACAGAGTAAACAGTTGATTGTATTTGTGCACTTTCTTCAAGTTTGGGAGCTATTCTCTGCCCTAATCCAGTTTTTCTAGTTCTATTCTCATCTCTGACACCATTTTCAAGACAATATTTTTGGTCTACTTGAATTTTAGCTCTCAAGCTTAGGCAAAAATTTCTAAAGTCATGGGACCCTGGGAACATAGCTAAAATAGACTTCCTAGCTTCTTTCCACCCCAGGATCCTAATCTCATCTGCTGTATTCCTACTTTTTGGTTTTTCTTTGAACACTTTGCCCTGCTTTGTATCTTACTGCTTTTTCAACCACCAAGTTGCAGTTGCTGCTATGATTCCATCCTGACCCCTATGGGCACATGAACTCACCAGTGTGTTTTGGATTCTCACCTCTCCAGAGTCCTCATCATTGATAGGGAAAGATAGAAAAAGGCTGGGGGTGTGAATAAACCTGCCAACACCCATGACCTGCAGAGAAGCAGTTGCAGAGGCCAGAACTCCCACATTTTGCTGCCCACAGAAAATTTTGGTCCATACTTCCAGAGGGAAGAAATGTTGGGGGAGAATGATCAAGGGTCTCTGAACTCTAGTTCCATCAGGCCCTGGAAAGGAAGGAGGAAGGGGGAGGTACCTACAAAAGTGCTGGTAGGTATTGGTATGTCTTGGAGGGGAAGAGAGGGCAGTACCATGGAGAGCATGGGCAAATATATATAGGGTGGGCAAATGTATATGACAGATGGTCATAGGGATGATAGTTGGCCCACATCTGTGACCTTGGGAGAGCTTCTGTAGTTCCCAATGGAGGGAATGGGGAATAAATGGTGGGAACAGTGTGGAATTATATCCCTATTCTCTTATGATTTTGTGGATCAATATTAAATCAATAATGAAAAGTCACATATTCAGCTTAGGAGCCTATGTGGCCTCTGTATCCCTGTAGATCTGAGCTCACATTTTGTGGTCATGAATAGGAACTTTCCAAAATGTCCCAATTATAGGGCCCATCTTCCTCAGGTGGAACACAGAGTATGTTGTCCAGCCTCCCTTCAGAGGATGGAACATTCTCTGCCATTGTTAATCCACATTGAGAGCAAGGTCCAATGGGGGCCCACAAAGGGGACTATTGTGTTGTTGCTGATAGAGATGACCGGTAACAATGGAGGGAGGGATTTATTCAAGGTCTAGGCCCATCATATCTGTGTGGAATCTCAGGAGTCCCTGACTGGGGCCCCAGCTGATGGAGAGGCCTGATAGTGACTAATGAGTCATTGTTCAAGTATGCCAGTCCCTTTCCCTTATTCAGCTTTTGCAGTCCTTGCTTTGATAAGGTTAGCTTTGGAGTGATTGAGGGAAGTATAATAGGAAGTAGGTGAAGAGGGTATCTAGGTCTAAGTAGCCATGAACTTTATGGTGCCTTTTTAGATCTTTCTATTTGTTGCTGCATATACTGACTCACTGCAGACTATTGTGCACTTCTGCTTTCAGGTATATATTTTGCCATAATTTATGGATACATGTGAACATATGCCCTATCTCATGGGACCTGGTCTATATCTAGGTTTTAGGACTCTGTTAGGAAGTGAACTACCTGGCACGGAATTAGAGAATCCTGTGAAAGGAAAGGTCTCACTCGAGTAATGAGGCTGAAGGGTTGATATTCTATGCCTTGACCCTAGATCAGATCAGATCAAATCGATGGTATTTACAGTAAACAATATTTAT
This sequence comes from Erinaceus europaeus, assembly GCF_950295315.1. Classification (NCBI taxonomy): domain Eukaryota; kingdom Metazoa; phylum Chordata; class Mammalia; order Eulipotyphla; family Erinaceidae; genus Erinaceus; species Erinaceus europaeus. The sequence goes on along the minus strand of NC_080164.1, from coordinate 42,009,142 downwards.
ATACCTTCCCCAAATTTGGGAGATACTCTCTTCCCTGATCTAGCTTTCTGGTCCTTTTTCCAGCCATGACATCATCTCCCCAGACAATAACTTGGATCCACCTGCTTATCTGATGTCAGTCTCAGAAAGAAAACAAACAACAACAGCAGCAGCAGCAACAACAAAAAACTAGTATAGTCATTGGCCCTTTGTAATAAAACTAAAATAGGCCTATTAACTATCTACAAAATGGAGACCCCCAAACTCTTCATCTGAACTATTCCAGCTGTTAGGTTCATGATTAGTCAGCAGTTTGTTTGGCTTTATATGTTAACTCTCTTTTCAGCCACCAGGTTCCAGATGCTACCATGATACCAACTGGATTTCCCTGGGCAGATGACCCCACCAATGTGTCCTGGAGCCCCACTTCCCCAGATCCCTGCCCCACTAGGAAAGAGAGAGACATACTGGGAGTATGGATCAACCTTTTAATGTCCATATTCAGTGGGGAAGCAAATACAGAAACCAGACCTTCCACCTTCTGCACCTCATAATGACCCTGGGTCCATACTTTCAGAGGGATGAGGAATTGGATAGCTATTAGGGGAGGGGAAGGGATACAGAGTTCTGGTGGTGGGAATTGTGTGGAGTTGTACCCCTCTTGTCTTATGGTTTTTGTCAGTGTTTTCTTTTATTTCTTTTTTTTAATATTTATTTACTTTCCCTTTTTGGTTGCCCTTGTTTTTATTGTTGTTGTAGTTATTATGTTATTGTTATTGATGTCTTCATTGTTAGATAGGACAGAGAGAAATTGAGAGAGGAGGGGAAGACAGAGAGGGGGAGAGAAAGAGAGACATCTGCAGACCTGCTTCACCGCAGTGAAGCGACTCACCTGCAGTTGGGGAGCCGGGGCTCGAACTGGGATCCTTATATCGGTCTTTGGGCTTTGTGCCACGTGCACTTAACCCACTGTGCTACCACCCAACTCCCTTCCTTTTTATAGATAAAAATTTAAAAAGGGAAATTTCCAGATTTATTTCAAGGAGACTTGTTGAAGGTGAGTTTCCAATTCAAAACTAACCCAATTCTTTGGGGGAAACTCAAGCTTCTACACAGTTGGTTGAGTACGTTTTTTTTTTAAATACAAATTTTACTGCAAATTCCACTCAAATAATAAAAAATTGAACTTACCACTCTCCTCTTAAAGACATTATGCAAAGCAACAAGAAAAGAATTCACTGAGTCATTCTGTTCCAGGCAATATTGTTACCATCTTCATCCCCCTGACTTTGGGGAGCTCACACCTGCAGTGTCCTGTGACTACTAATTCAAGTACACTCAGCCAACCTTGTCCTTTACAGACATATTTAGAACTGTGCTTTAAAATAGAACTTTAAGCACAATCATGTTTAGAACTGAACTTTTTCTTGGCAGCATCGAACCAGACACTCTGGCTAACAAAGCTATGATTTGAAAACAATTTTCTTAAACTATTTTCCTTTTGAGAATTTCCAACTTTTTGCACAGTGGATGTTCTGGCTATGATGAAATAGTTTTTCTTCATGCCTCATCCAAGCTCTTCCTTCTTACCTATAGCCTGCCTGTCCAAGTTAGATGACAAAATTGATCTAGGCTGTACTCTACCCTTAATCTCTCCCTCATCTGTAGAGTGTGCTTGTACCTGGTAGGTGTCTTCAAAGCTTGTCTGAAATCCCAGGTACAAGATCAAACTTCTGTCCTCAGCCTGGAACTCATTTGTTGCCTATATGCAGCACATACTACAACTCATAAAAGCTAGGAATATGCATGGCAGAACATTGCTGCTATAATGGGACAGAATGTGTCCAGTCCTGAGAGTGACAAAATTATGGATACATTGTTCAACATGAAAAAATGAAAGCAGTGCACATGTTGCAATGTACAAGGATCCAGGTTCAAGCCCCTAGTCCCCACCTGCAAGGGGGAAGCTTCACAAGTGGTGAAACAGTGCTGCATGTATCCTCTCTCTCTCTCTCTCTCTCTCTCTCTCTGATATCTATATCTCCTCCTTCCCCTCAATTTCTGGCTATATCCTATAAATAAATAAAAGATAATAAATTTAAAAAAAGAAAAGTGAAAACAACACAATTAGAATTAAACAACCAGGGAGATAACTCAGGCTTAGATCAGGGAGATATCTCCCCCTTAGATCTACAGATTTGCTTGCCAGAGCCCCCAGAGGGCTTATCAGCACTCTGATTTTTCTTCTCTCTCTTATGAAAATAAACAAATGAATAAAAACAGACGTGACAACAGAACCACACAAAATTATCCTGCTTGTAAAGTTTTAAAGAATTTTCCAGAGACTAAAGAGATGGCTCAGTGAGGAAAGCACAGGACTTCCTTGTATGAGGGTCCTGGTTGGATCCCCAGAAATCCTCTAGTCTCTCTCTCTCTCTCCTTTTAACAAAACCAATAAATCCTTGAAAATCAATTTTCTAGAAATATCTCACATCATTCCTAAATATTTACATATTTGAAGCATGGTCCATACTCCCAGAGGGTTAAAGAATAGGATAACTGGGAATAGGAAAGCCCAAGGACTGATGTAAGGATCTTGGTTCTAGCCATGGCTCCCCACCTGCAGGGGAGTTGCTTCACAGTCAGTGAAGTAGGTTTGCCAGTGTCCATCTTTCTCTCCCCCTCTCTGTCTTCCCCATCTCTCTCCATTTCTCTCTGTCCTATCCAATAACAACAACAATAATAACTACAACAATAAAACAGCAAGGGCAACAAAAGGAAAAAATAAATAAATATTAAAAAGAATAAATAAATAATAAATAAATAAATACTAAAAAAGAATAGGAAAGTTATCAGGGGAGAGGATGGGATAGGGAGTTCTGGTAGTGGAAATTGTGTGGAGTTGTACCCCTCTTATCCTACAGTTTTGTCAGTGTTTCCTTTTTATAAATACATATAGTAAGCCATAGAACTCAGGTTTCTGAGGTATTGAGTCAGGATAGGTCAATTCTAGAGCTTTAGATACAGTAATAAACTTTCACTTATAATTATCCAGTATTCAAAGAAAGGAGATAGATGTAGAATTTTTTCACACTTCCTAGAAAAAAAAAAGGCAAGCACTCATACCAGTGTTGTAGAGAGTTCTAAATTATTCTGGAGGGTTCTATAAGGAGGTCTGGAGGTTGTCTTGGCTGGATTGCTCAAAGTAAACATTCAGAGCCCATGTGGTGTGTCTGTGGGTGAGAAACAGGGCAATGGATTCGCAGCAACATGGGACAATATGTTCAGAGCATTTATGATCTATTTAGCATAGGTTGACACCACCAATCAGTTCAGTTTTCTACAAAGAGCTGGTAGTAAATGTTTTAGAGTTTGTGGGATATTCAGTCTCCCTCACAAGCATTCATCTCTGTAATTGTGATGATAGTGATGCCAGTCCAACATGTGAAAGTCAATGTGGCTGAGTTTCAGAAAAGGCTTTGTTCATGAAATAGGTAGTTTACAGCCTCTGGCTACAGGATTTGCTTGTGCAATTAGCAGCAGGTAATTACACATTTTTTTTTTAATTGCCACCAGGGCTATTGCTGTGTTTTGGTGCCTTCACAACAAATACACTGCCCCTGGTAGCAATTTTTTCTTTTTTCTCTTTATTTGATAGGACAAAAAGAAATTGAGAGGGGAGAGGGAAATAGAGAGGAAGAGAGACAAAAAATACAATTGCCATATTTATTTCACCCCTTGGGAAGCTTCCCCCTTGCAGATGGGGAGCAGGGGCTCAAACCCAGGTCCTTATGCACGGTATTGTGTACTCTCCAAGGTGTGCCATTGCCCAACTCCAAGGCAATTACGTTTTCTTTGTATATGTGTTTTATGTATATATGGAAGATATTAGTATGCATATTTGAGAATATTACTGTGATTTATACACTTTTAGTTACTTAATGATAAACATTCACAGCACACCATCTCCAGAGAAATCTAATTTCACTGACTTATTGGTTTCTCTATTTTAAATATTTTGACAAAGGTCATTTATGGTCTTTCAAGTAACACAGATTTGTGTTTAATGGAACTAGCTGTCTTACTGATTTTCTTTCAAGATGAGATCACTTTGATGATGATTATTCACCAATACAAGAATGGTGACTTTTTAAAGGAGGAGATACTCAGGAGATAACGGCATTTTATTTGTAAAGCATGTGCATTCTTGGTGAATTAGATCTCTGGTTGGTTGTGCTATTTATGATTTGAATTGCAACGAGAACAAGTGGGAAAATGTAAAGTGGGGTTTGTGTTTATCCTAGATCAGTTGGAGAGATATAGCCTCAAGGAATGAATGGAATAGAAGGCTCTGAGCAGGTTGATGGGAGGAGAAGCCTCAAGGTGACTGAGAGCCAGGCTTTCATAGATGCCAGTAGGTGCTGACCCTGGCCTCTGGGCACATGTTAACTTGACTCTGCACTTGCTCCAAGGAGAATGGTTCATTGTGTAGGTTTATAGAAACCTCACTATTAAGATCTGAGAGTTCTAACTTTAAGTGTATCCTATGATTTTTAATTTGTCTCTTGAATATATGTGTGAGACTGGAAAGAAAACACTCTCTTGTAGGATGACAGAGGACCTAGTGGGGGTTGTATTGTTATACAGAAAACTAAGAAATGTTATGCATGTACAAACTATTGTATTCACTGTCGAATGTAAAACATTAATTCCTCAATAAAGAAATTAAAAAAAAAAGAAAACACCCTCTTGTGCTGGAAACTGAGCTTGACTGACACTGGACTGGATCAAGTGACTGGATCTGTTTCTGTTTCTGGGATAGAGACTTCGATGACTAGGCAGGAGTAAAGATTCCACACCCTCTCCCTGACCACTCCACCTCCCACAATAAATTCCACATTCAGGGATGCAGGTGGACCTCATTCTTTCTGCCCACTGAATTCAAAGCCTAGTTACTGCTCCTCCTCCATGCAGCGAACTTGCACCAGCTCCATTCTGCTTTGAAGTAAGAGGTGACTATAGGATGAACAATAATTATACTCTTTTTCTAAAGGGGCCATTATGACACAGAATCACCTCAAAAGCTATTGGAGGCTTGGCCCCCTGTCAACATAATAACTGCAATCATGTTGCCTTATTCTTTGCTCCTGTGAATTAGTGGACTATTCAGAATGTAGCCTTCCCAGGTGCAGTCCTCTGGCTGAGTATTAGGTGATTGACCACAGGAGTTTCTGGAAAGTTCTTGCTCTGACTGGTTGGGATCTGGGAAGACCCCCTATTAAATGCCTGTGTTGAAGTGGGAGAACGAAGGTGTTCTCAACTACACTCACATAATCCATTTGAGAAATGATATTCAGTGTTTGAATATATTCAGTTGATATAGAATTCAAAAGCTAAAAAAAAAAATATCTAAACACAAAACTATTCTGTCCATCAGTAACTGAACTCTGAGGTTAACTGCCTTTTTCTTTGACTTCTAAGATCATTACAGAAGCCTCTACATATATGTAAAAATTAAGGTACAATAATACATTTGCCTGTGTATAGGCAAGGAAATTCATATGTAGACTATATATGGTATATTTACATATAATCCATGCTATACATTGTATATCAAGTAGCTTATATAAAAATATTTATTTATTTGAAAAAAAATATTGTTACACGTCTGTTGTCCCAGAGGTACAACTTCATACTTCTCCAAAATGTGTGTTAGTACTCATATCTTACCCACCATCAAAGAGTCACTCTACACCAAGGCACTGGGCTCTCTCCCTACTTGTAAGTCCCTTCCCCTTTCCCTATAGTCACCTCAGATTTAAAGATTTAGGCAAAAGTTTTACTGGTGATATTCTTGTCTATTCTCTTGCCTTGTATCCTCAATTCCATACTCGAGTGAGGTCATTCAGTATTTTACATATTACACACATACATTATTTCCTAGAAACATATACCCTTTCAAAACTGAACCAAGAAGAACTACTAAACCAAAATGTACCGATCAGAGACAAAGAAATTGAAACAGTTACTAAGAGTCTTACCAACAACAAAAGTCCTGGACCAGATGGCTTTACAAATGAATTCTATAAAACCTTCAGGAAACAGCTAATACCTATAACTTTAGTGCTCTACCACAAGAACGAAGAAACAGGAATACTCCCTTACACCTTCTAGGAAATCAATACCACCCTGATACTAAAAGCAGATAGGGACACAGCAAGAAAGGAAAACCATAGACCAATATCTGTGATGAACATAGATGCCAAAATATTAAACAAGATCCTGGCAAACTGGATACAGCAGAATATCAAAAAGATTGTTCATCACAACCAAATGGGATTTATTCCAGAAATGCAAAGCTGGCTGGTTCAACATATATAAGTCAATCAATGTCATTCACCACATCAATAAATGCAAAACAAAAACCACATGATTATCTCAATAGATGTAGAGAAAGCCTTTGACAAAACCTGAACCCCATTCATACTCAAAACACTGGAAAAAATGGGAATAGATGGGAAATTCCTCAAGATAGTGGAGTCCATATACAGCAAACTGACAGCCAACATTATATTCAACAGACAGAAGCTGAAAGCATTCCATATCAGATCAGGGACTAGACAGGGCTGTTCAATATCACCATTACCATTCAATATAGTATTGCAAGTTCTTATACCAATCAGGTGAGAGAAATAAATCAAAGGAATATAGATTGAAAGGGAAGAAGTCAAGCTCTTACTATATGCAGATGATATGATAGTATACATAGAAAAACCTAGAGAATCAAGCAGAAAACTACTGGAAGTTATTAGACAATATAGCAAAGTGTCAGGCTACAAAATCAATGTACAAAAATCAGTGGAATTTCTTTATGCAAACACTAAATCTGAAGAAGACATCCAGAAATAACTCCCATTCACTGTTTCAGCAAAATCAATAAAATACCTAGGTATAAAGCTAACTAAAGAAGTGAAAGACTTATATACTGAAAATTATGAGTAACTATTCAAGGAAATAGAAAATGATAACAATTCATGGAAAGACATCCCATGCTCATGGACTGGAAGAATAAAGATCATCAAAATGAGTATTCTTCCCAGAGTCATATACAAATTTAAGGTGATACCCATAATAGTTCCAATAAGCTTCTTTAAGAGAATAGAACAAAAACAACAATAATTTATCTGGAACCAGAAAACATCTAGAATTGCCAAAACATTCTTGAGGAAAAGAAACAGAAATGGACGCATCACACTTCCAGATCTCAAACTCTATTACAAGGCCACCATCATCAAAACATCTTGGTAATGGAACAACAATAGGCACACAGACCAGTGGAACAGAATTGAAAGCCCAGAACTAAACCTCCACACCTATGGACATCTAATCTTTGATAAGGGGCCAAAGTATTAAATGGAGGAAAGAGGCTCTCTTCAATAAATGGTGCTGGGAAAACTGGGTTGAAACATGCAGAAGAATGAAATTGAACCACTTTATCTCACCAGAAACAAAAATCAACTCCAAATGGATCAAAGAACTAGATGTCAGACCAGAAACAATCAAATACTTAGAGGAAAACATTGGAGGAACACTTTCCCACCTAAACCTCAAGAACATCTTTGATGATACATACTAAATTGCAAGGAAGACTAAAGCATAAACAAACCAATAGGACTTCATCAAATTGAAAAGCTTCTGCACAGCCAAAGAAACTATAACACAAACAAAAAGACCCCTCACAGAATGGGAGAAGATCGTCACATGCCACACATCAGACAAGAGACTAATCACCAAAATATACAAAGAGCTCAGCAACCTTAGCACCAAAAAAGCAAATGACCCCATCCATAAATGGGCAGAGGATATGAACAAAACATTCACCATAGAAGAGATCCAAAAAACTAACAAACACGTGAAAAATTGCTCCAGGTCGCTGATTGTCAGAGAAATGCAAATAAAGACAACACCGAGATAGCACCTCACCACTGTGAAAATGGCATACATCTAAAAGGACAGCATCAACAAATGTTGGAGAGGCTGTGGGGACAGAGGAACCCTTCTGCACTGCTGGTGGGAATGTAAATTGGTCCAACCTCTGTAGAGAGCAGTCTGGAGAACTCTCACAAGGCTAGATGTGGACCTTCCATAGGACCCACTAATTCTTCTCCTAGGGATATACCCCAAGGACTCCATAACACCCAACCAAAAAGATATGTCTACATGTATACATAAACTAGGGCAAAACCTGAAAGCAAAAGTACACAATAGTCTGCAGTGAGTCAGTATAAAGTTCACAATGAAATAGTGTCTAGTTAGACTAGTATCTAGTTAGACTTAGATACCCTCCTCACCTACTTCCTATTACAGTTCTCTCACTTACTCCAAAGCTAACCTCATCAAAGCAAGGACTACAAAAGCTGAATAAGGGCAAGAGACTGGAATGCTTTAATGATGACTCTTTAGTCACTATCAGGCCACCTTATCAGCTGGGGCCCTAGTCAGGGAGTCCTGAGATTCCACAGAGACATGATGTGCTTAGACCTTTAATATATTCCTCTCTCCATTGTTACCAGTCATCTCTATCAGGAACAACAAAACAAACCCCTTTGTGGGCTCCCCACATGACCTTGCCAAAGGGAAGACAGACAACATACTCTATGCTACACCTGAGGAAGATGGGTTGATATTGGGACAGCTAGGAATGTTCTTACTCATGACCCCAGAATGTAAGCTCGGATCTACAGGGATGCAGAGGTCACATGGACTCCTAAGCTGAATATGGGCCCCAGTTCACATCAAATCAATGGAGTTTACTATCAACAATATTTATAGCCCATATTTGGGAACTACTCTCTTCCCTGATCCAGCTTTCTGGTCCTTTTTTTCTAGCCAAGACATCATCTCCCCAGAAAATAACTTGGATCTATGTTCATATCAGATTTCAGGCTCACTGAAAAAAAATCTATTATAACCAGAGGCCCTTTGGAATATAACTAAAATATGCACTAGTGTCCGGTCCCCGTGAAGAAACTTCAATTTGAATTTCATTGATTTGTTTTTGATTGAGTCTTCCTTGCAATTGGGTTTGTGTTATTAAAGATGCTCTTGATGTTTAGATGGGAGAGTGTTTCGCCAATATTTTCCTCTAAGGATATGATAGTTTCTGGTCTAACATCCAGATCCTTGATCCATTTGGAGTTGAATTTGTTTCTGGTGAGATAAGGTGTTCAGTTTCATTCTTCTGCATGTTTCAATGCAGTTTTCCCAGTAGCATTTATTGAAGAGAGCCTCCTTCCTCCATTTACTACTTTGGGCTCCCTTATCAAAAATTAGATGTCCATAGGTGTGGGGGTTTAGTTCTGGGCTTTCAATTCTGTTCCACTGGCCTTTATACCTATTTTTGTTCCAGTACCAGGCTGTCTTGATTATAATGGCTTTATAATGTAGTCTGAGGTCTGGGAGTGTAATGTTTCCATTTCTGTTTCTTTTCCTCAAGATTGTTTTGGTAATTCTTGGTGTTTTCTGGTTACATATAAATACTTATAGTTTTTGTTCTATACTCTTTTAAAAAATATCTTTATTTATTTATTGAATAGAGACTGTCAGAAATTGAGATGAAGGAGGAGATAGGGAGATAGATAGACACCTGCAGACTTGCTTTACCACTTGTGAAGCTTTTCCCTTGCAAATGGGGACCAAGGGCTTGATTATGGATTCTTGAGCATTGCAGCATGTGTGCTCAACTAGGTGTGCCACCACGCAGCCCTTTCTATACTCTTAAAGAAAATTTGTGGTACTTTGATGGGTATCACATTAAACTTGCATATGGCTCTGGGTAGAATATTCATTTTGATGATATTAATCCTTCCAGTCCATGAGCATGAACTATCTTTTCATTTCTTTGTATCATTTTCTATTTCCTTGAATAACAACTCATAGTTTTCAGTATACAAGTCTTTCACTTCTTTGGTCAAGTTTATTCCTAGATATTTCATTGATTTTGTTGTGACTATGAATGGGAGTGATTTCTTGATATTTTCCTCTTCTGACTTAGTGTTTCTGTAAAGGAATGCCAGTGATTTCTGTACATTGATTTTGTAGCCTAACACCCTACTATATTGCCTAATTATTCTAGAAGATTTCTACTATATTCTTTAGTTTATTCTATGTATACTATCATATCATCTGCAAATAGTGAGAATTTGACTTCTTCCTTTCCAATCTGAATTTTTTTATTCTTTTCTCCTGATCGCTATGGGGAGAACTTGTTCAAGGGTAATGGTGATAATGGTCTAGTTCCCAGTCTTAGAGGACATGCTTTGAGCTTCTGCCCATTGCTTATGATGTTGGTTGTAGGTTTGCTGTATATGGGCTCTATAGCAAATCCCACAGCCATAGTCAACTTTGATTTTCCCTTGTCCTTTTCAGCCTCCGTTTACAGCCTAAGTGTGGGTTATAGGGTTTTTCCTTGGTTCCACCTTGTCCTTCCCTGCACTCCTCCTCTACCACTGGCCTGGAAATCTTACCTTCACCCCAAATCCTAAGGCTTAAAGTAGCCTGCTTGCAGAGCTCATGCCAGATGTCATCTCCAAATCACCATCTTGTCTCCGTCCCCTCAGCATTTCATTTAAATTTATTAGTACAACATGACTACTAGATGATATACTTTGGGGGACCTTAGCCATTTATCTTGTTTTGCTCTTGTACTTCTAAATACATATACTTTCTTTGTAGATATGTGAATATATTTATGTCATAAACCTTAAGAAAATGAACTTTTAGGCCAAGGGCATGAACATTCAATCATTAATATATATATATATTCAATTTTATTTAATAAAGACTAAGCAGTTTACATTCACCAAGAACCAAGCACATGAAAGTCTGCCCTCCCCTGCAATCTTTGGGTTTTTTTTTTTTTTTTTTAGTTACAATGAACTTAGATTTGCTTTAGGACATTTGTACTTCTCTTATTAGTGGACTGATTCTCTATATTTGGGTTGCCTTTTAAGTTGCATTATTGATTTTTTTTTCAATTACTAAGTTGAAGTATATTTCTCATTATGTCCATTTTCTTTGAGGCACACAGCTTTTAAGATATTAGTCATTATGACTTATTGTGCTTTTCCACTTTTTATCATGCTTAGAAATATTTTTCATTGTGGTATCATACAAAAATGTTCCCAAGTGTTTTCTGATGTTTATATCTTTAAAATTTTTATCTTCAAATCTTGCATCTAAAATAATTTATTAATTATGAGGTAAAGATCTAATTCAGTGCTTTATTAGGAGTGTAAGGAAATGCTGTACTAAAAACTATAATGTTTTCATAAAGCTAAGTTTCTTCCTTTTTTTTTTTTTTTTTTTGCCTCCAGGGCTATTGCTGGGGCTCAGTGCCTGCACCATAAATCCACTGCTCCTGGAGGCCATTTTTTCCCCTTTCGTTGCCCTTGTTGTTGTAGTCTTGTTGTTGTTATTATTGTTATTGTTGCTGTCGATCATTGTTGTATAGGACAGAGAGAAATGGAGAGAGGAGGGGAAGACAGAGAGGGGGAGAGAAAGACAGACACCTATGAACCTACTTCACCGCCTCTGAAGCAACTCCCTTGCAGGTGGGGAGCTGGGGACTCGAACAGGGATCCTTACGCCAGTCCTTGCGCTTTGTGCCATGTGCGCTTAGCCCGCTGTACTACCACCCAACCCCCATAAAGCTTATTTTCTTAAAGCTAGAAATGTCATCCTATGAAGGGAGGATGGACAACATACTCTATGCTACACCTGAGGAAGATGGGTCGATATTGGGGCAGCTTGGAATGTTCTTACTCATGAGCACATAATGTGAGCTCAGATCTATAGGGATGCAGAGGTCACATAGGCTCCTAAACTGAATATGGGCCCCAGATCACATCAAATCAATGGGGTTTACAGTCAACAATATTTATACCCCTTCCCCATATTAGGGAGCTACTGTCTTCCCTGATGGAGTTTTCTGTCCCTTTTCAGCCATGACATCATCTCTTTAGACAATAACTTGGATCTACCTGCATATAAGATTTCAGGCTCAGGAGAAACAAGCAAACAAACAAGCTACTATAGCCACAGGGCCTTTGTAATTTAAATAAATTTTTAACTTTGTAACTAAAATATGCCTACTAGCTATCTACAAAATGGAGGACCCCCCCCCCCAACTCTTCATCTGCATTATTCCAGCCTTTAGGTCCATGATTGTTCAACAGTTTGTTTGACTTTGTATTTTAACTCTCTTTTCAGCCACCAGGTTCCAGATGCTAACATGATGCCAACCAGACTTCCCTTGACAGACAACCCCTGGAGCTCTCCTTCCCCAGAAGCCCACCTTACTAGGGAAAGAGAGAGGCAGGTTGGGGGTATGGATCAACCTGTCAATGCCCATGTTCAGCGGGGAAGCAATTACAGAAGCCAGACCTTTCACCGTCTGCATCCCACAATGACCTTGGGTCCATACTCCCAGAGGGATAAAGAATGGGAAAGCTATCAGGGGAGGGGATGGGATATGGAGAGCTGGTGGTGGGAATTGTGTGAAGTTGTACCCCTCTTATCCTATGGTTTTGTCAATGTTTCCTTTTCATAAAGAAAAAAAAAGAAATGTCAATGATAAATTGTCAGGTTTGTGACTTGTTCTTATGCTCAAAGTACTGAGAAGGAAAGCAAAGCAGTGCAAGTGGTAAAGAAATTTAGTTTGTTGTCTATAAACCTATTCTTGGAGATTATTTTACTGGATGGAATCTTTTTTTCAATTTTAGCCAAAAAATTAAAGTTATTGAGTCTCAAGATATTATTTCCGCTGAAAGAGTAACTTCTTTCAGAGAAGTGTCTGATCATCATGTGTACTGGATCATCTTGTGTACTAGGGAAAAAAGATAGCACTGAGAACGTGCTATAGAATATTCAGAGTACTATTTGTTAAGATGTGTGTGTGGAGGGGAGAGAAACCACACCAGATCTTGTACAGAGTAAATTGAATGAGGTTTTATCAATTTCACAATGATGTAAAACAAGATTGACTTATGTACAACTATAATGACTATATGACTTAATTGCACAAACACAATAATAAGCAAATACATTAAACATTGAGGACTGTATGACCATACTTACACAAATACCAATAAAACTAACTGTGCTGTTTTAAGATTGAAGAACAACTATACTAGATTCAAAGACTGGAGCCAAGTGAGGGAGAGGCGATTTAGAAGTCTGGCAGTGGTTTCTGTATCAGTCTTAATGTTATTCCCCAAACTGTACTTACTCCATGCAAAATTCACCAAACAAAAACTTGATAGGGTTACATTTTATATGATTTTTTTGCACTTATTAAAACTTTCTTGAAAACTATGCTGGATACAACAAATAAAGACTTTCCCTGGAAAAGGATGGGACAATTTTAGCATCCAGAATGATAATAACCTTAGGGGACAGAAGTACATATTATATAAAATTCCATGAATTATTAATGACTCTCAACAACAAGTGAAATCAAAGGAATCTTCTACCACTTTGGGGAAATACTAGAGAAACAAACCATAATTTTGAAATTGGAAAGAAAGAGAAATAACAAAGCATTTATCCTTCTTTTTATATAAAAACTGTACCTCAGAGTAACCAAATAGCAGATAAAGTAAGTTTTCTCTTTATAGAAATGTTTTTGCATTTCAGCTAAGAAAAAAACTGGTAATATTAAAATATCACATCTTTGCTACTTATAGTGAATTGATGGATCTTATTAATGACTATCAATTCTAGTAACCAATATTGACCATATAAAGCATTTGGTAGAGTCTGAAACAAATATTAACAAAACTAATAATTATTTTAAAAGTGAATTTATTATTATTATTTTAATTTTATTTTTTTATTTATAAAAAAGGAAACACTGACAAAACCATAGCATAAGAGGGGTACAATTCCACACAATTCCCACCATCCAAACTCTGGATCCCATCCCCTCCCCTGATAGCTTTCCTATTCTTTATCCCTCTCCGAGTATGGACCCAGGGTCACTGTAGGATGCAGAAGGTGGAAGGTCTGTCTTCCGTAATTGTTTCCCCGCTGAACATAGGCATTGACAGGTCGATCCATACTCCCAGCCTGCCTCTCTCTTTCCCTACGGGGGCCGGGAGTCCTGAGATCCCAAACAGACATGATTGGCCTAGACCTTAAATAAATCCCTCTCTCCATTGTTATCGTTCATCTCTATCAGGAACAACAAAACAGACTCCTTTGTGGGCCCCCATAGGACCTTGTCCTCAACTTGGATCAACAACGGTAAAGAATGTGCCATCTTCCAAAGGGGAGCTGGACAACATACTCTATGCTACACCTGAAGAAGATGGGTTGATATTGAGGCAGCTTGGACTGTTCCTACTGATGACCACAGAATGTGAGCTCAGATCTACAGGGATGGGGAGGTCACATTGACTCCTAAGCTGAATATGGGCCCCAGATCATGTCAAATGGATGGGGTTTATAGTCAACAATATTTATACACCTTTTCCATATTTGGGATTTATTTTTAATGAGAGAGATACAGAGAGATAGATAAAGGAAGAAGGAGAAAGACATCAGAGTTTTGCCCAGCTCTGGCTTATGTGGCATTGGGTATTGAACTTGAGAATTCAGAGTCTCAGGCATCAAAGACTTTTGGGCTGACTTCCCATCCCAACAAATACTAATTAATGAATTTTATTTGGATACTATTTCAAATATATATATATATATTTGACTCCAGGGTTATTGCCGGGGTTGGGTGCCTGCACCACGAATCCACTGCTCCTGGAGGCCTTTTTTTCCCTTTTGTTACCCTGGTTGTTTTACCACAGTTGTGGTTATTATTATCATTGTTATTGATGTCATTGTTGTTGGATAAGACAGAGAAATGGAGAGAGGAGGGGAATTCAGAGAGGGGGAGGGAAAGACAGACACCCACAGACCTGCTTCACAACCTATGAAGCGACTCCCCTGCAGGTGGGAAGCCAGGGGCCAGAACAGGGATCCCTCTACCCGTCCTTGTGCTTTGCGTCACATGGCTTAACCCACTGTTCTACTGCCCAACCCCCAAATATATGTATTTTAAGAAAGATTGCTGTATTTATTTTGAGAGAAGGACAACAGAGCACTGCTCAACTCGGAAATAAAGTGAGCTGTTGACTCAAAATTATCACATGGAAATACTGACACAAAGTATAGTTCATATCCTGAGTGGGCATCATACATCTCTGCCTGTTTGTCAGAACTCCTTATCAATTGTGCTTAAAACCTCTGCATTTCATCAGTATAAATGATATCAGTGTGTATAAACTATAAGCAGACTGCACGCGATGTTAAGCAGTGCTCATAGTATTGGTGGTCATGTTAGTGTTAATCTGACACAGATGGGTGTTGCATAGTGGGACAATGCATGTAATTCTGTTTCCATCTAGAACGAATATTTTTGGTGTGGGAGGAAGGAGATGAAGATGCAGTATCAAGAAGTTATATTCATATATCATCAAGGCAGAGAAGCTACAGGCTAACTTCTCAAGAGAGAAAGCAAGGGTTAACTTCTTCGTTTTTTTTCCATTCCCACCACCAAAAGACTGTGTCCCGTCCCATCCCCTCCCCCTAGCCCCCAATGAAGCTGAACATCCACCCTCGCCCTCCACCCAGGGTTTTTACTTTGGTGCCCTACTACAAATTTAGTCAGATCCTGCTTTAAGTTTCCCTTTCTGTTCGTCTTTCTCAACTTCTGTTTATGAGTGGGATCATCCCATACTCCTCTTTATCTTTCTGACTTAGCTCACTTAACATAATTTCTTCTAGCTCCATCCAAGATGGGTCAGAGTAGGTGGGTTCATTGTTCTTCATAGCTGCGTAGCATTCCATTGTGTATATATACCACAGCTTTCTCAGCCACTCATCTGTTGTTGGGCACCTGGGTTGCTTCCAGGTTTTAGCTCTTATGAATTGTGTTGCTATGAACATAGGTGCACACATATCTTTTTGCTTGGGTGTTGCCAGGCTAGCTTTGCAGGTGGGAGACCAGGAACTCGTGGCAGTGTGGTAATACAATTATTTATTGATGAGAGAGCTCCAGAGTTGGGTGTGAGCACAGTGGGATAAACAACATGGCGCCAAACCACAATGGCCACCTCCTACTCTACACACCAGCCCTTCTCCAGGTTGGGATGTGGGAGAGAAAAAAGAGTGAAAAGAGGAACAGAAGTGGGTTTTATGGGATAAAGCTGGAAGTGACAAGTCGGGAATGGAGATGGCTAGGAAAGGGGGTCGAGAGAGGCAAAAGGCATGCTGGGAAGGTGGAAATATCCTTAGCAACTTTTGCGATGGTTTTAACTGGTGGGATTAATGATTATGTGAATAGGCCATACTATCAGCAATGCAGCATGGAGCAGGGGGAGCTGGTTTAATGCCTGACAGGGTGTTATGGAGTCCTTGGGGTATATCCCTAGGAGAGGAATTACTGGTTAACTTAGAGGTTAACTTCTTAGTAAGCTAGACTCAACTGTTTAGTTGAAAAAACGCAGTTGGTGGCAATCTTGCCCCTCCTCTCAGTATAAACAGGGCTTTCTACTGTTGTAAGCAAAGTGGCTTTGGTCATCAGACTTAGAATCTGCAACTTCTACATAAGAGTCACCTGGTAACCCAAACAAGGATAAGTCCCCTTGTATTCAGAGCTCCATTTTTGGGTATAAGCTCACTGAATCAATAATACTGACATTAAGTAAACACTGCTTCCTGCCTAATTGTCTTAGTGTGTCCTCTCTTCCTGAGAATTCATAGCATTACAGTTGTCACTTACATAATTATCTCAAAAATGTACTTTTCTTCACTAACAAAAGCTCACCCTTCAGTCCCACACTCTCACTGAGGATACTTTCACCATGAAACAACAGGACCTTTCTCTGTGGAACTGATCTGTGTCCTGAGATTAAAGTCATAAACATGTTTTTTTTCTTTTTAATGTTTTATTATCTTTTTTAAAATTTTTATTTATAAAATGTAAATATTGACAAGACTATAGGATAAGAGGGGGACATTTCCACATGATGTCCACCCCCGGAGCTCCATATCCAATTCCCTCCCTTGATAGCTACTCTACTCTTTATCCCTCTGCGAGTATGGTCCTGGGATGATTGTGGAGTGAAGAAGGTGAAAGATCTGGATTCTGTAATTGTGTTTTATTATCTTTAAAAAATTTATGTATAAAATGGAAATATTGACTGACTATAGGATAAGAGGGGGACATTTCCACACAGTGCCCACCCCCAGAACTCCATGTCCAATCCCCTCCCTTGATAGCTTCCTTATTCTATATCCTTCTGGGAGTATAGACCTGGGATGATTGTGGGGTAAACAAGGTGGAAAGTCTGGTTTCTGTAATTGTGCCTCTGACACAACAACAAACTTGCAAAACATTTTCTATATTTAAGATAAGCTAAACATTTTCTAAAAACTCTGAAAAAAATCTCTAGCATGCTAAAATGTTGCCTTTTTCCCTCTGATCTATTGGGTCTTACTTCACATATTTTTCAGTTCTCTGATTAAATTGGATTCACTTGGCATTTTTTGGCAGTCATGATGAAAATACAGTTTTATCAATATGGAATGATTTTATTTTGGGGGGTCACATACTCTTCTGATAATGTGGTTTTTACATAGTCAAACATTTTAATTCTCACTTTTGTAAATTGGAATTTTTCATTTTATCTTTCAACTGAGCTGTGACATTTAGAAAAATCATATAATTATCTATTGACCCATGTTTGTTTTCTAGTCTGCCAGTCACTGGTATACATTAAACTGTTACATTGAATTTCATTCATGATTTGGGTGTATCATCTTGTTTTTCTGTTCAATTTTCACTCATTATAATTCTTTCATTTTCCTTTCCTTGTTTTATTTTTTTTTTGTTCAATTGTGTATAAATGTTTAATTTTTTTTTTAAATCATAGCACTGATGATGATGATGATGCTGAGGACTGAGAGCTTGTTTGGAGGTTCTAGCCAGGGAGTGCAGCTACTTGTATACCCTAGACCGAAGACCAGTTCGTCTCTATTGGGGGAAGGCCATCCTCTTCAACCAAGTTTGCAGCTTCAGGAGGGACACACATGGAGTGGTGAGGGAGGAAGGGGACAGCCGCCTTGTTGGGAAATTGTGCAGATGTGGTCGAACATTGGCAGGGCCCACAGACCACTATATTTCCTTGCAAGTATTATTTACAGATATCCACCATGTAATCCCCTCAAGGTATTGCTAATTCAGTTAAAACCATTGCAACAGTTGCTAAGGATGCTTCCACCTTCCCAACATGCCTTTTGCCTCTCTCCACCCTTTTCCTAGCCAATCCCGTCCCGACTTGCCACTTCCGGAATCTTCCCATAAAAGCCTCTCCTACTTCCACTTTCACTCTCTTTGCTTTTTTCTCTTCTGCAACCTGTCCTGGAGAAGGGCTGGTGGGCATAGTGGGAGGCAGCTATTTTGCTAGCTCCACGTGGCCTGAACCGCTATGCTCACACCCAATTCTGGGGCATCCATGTGAATAAAGATTTGTGTTCCCTCTCCGCCACAAGTTCCTGGTCTCTTCTTTCTCCCCCGTGACACAACCTCACACCACCTAGCCAGCCAGATCAGCCGAATCAACCCTGGCGATCAATGGGGTGACAGATGCCGCAGTCAGATCACCCTCACATCTTATGCTGAGTATTGAACCTGAGATCCTGAGACTCTTAGGCATTAAAAACTTTTGCATAACCACTATGTGACAGAGAGAGAGAGAGAGAGAGAGAGAAAGAGAGAAAGAAAGAGAGAGAGAGACCAAACCACTGTTCAGGCTGAGCACATAGTGATGCTGGGAATTAAAGTGGGGACCTCTGGGGCTTTAGGCATGAATGTCTGGTGCTTTATGACTGCACTATCTTCCTGGACTGTGTATTTTTATTATCCGTTTTTTACCCCTGATAAATGTGTAAATTATAAATGTATATGTATGATTTATTTTATAGTAGTTCCTCTTGAACTCACAACATCATCTTTATCATTTTATGCTCTTTCCTAGTATTACATTTCTTTATAATATAAGGACTTCATGACTTTACAAATGTACTCATATTTTCTCTTTATGCGGTTATTAAATTTCATGTATAAACTTTATATTTTTATTTTTTATTATCTTTATTGGATAGAGACAGTAAGAAATCAAGAGGGAATGGGGAGATAGAGGGGAAGAGTCAGAGAGGTAGGTACCTCTATCACTGCTTTTTCACTTGCAAAGTTTTCCCTTGCAGGTGGGGACTGGGGGCTCAAACCCGGGTCATTGTGCATTGTAGCATGTTTGCTTAACCAGGTGCACCACCACCCAGCCCCAACTTTATGTTTTTTAATTGCAGAGATTATGCCACAGCTTCTTTTATAGATGTCTAGCTAAGTGCAACCATGGACATAAGAATGTATGTATCTTTTTCAATTAGTATTTTTGAGTCTTTGGGGGGTATATACTTAGAAGTGCTATTAAAACATCACAAGGCATCTCAATTTTTATTTACTTAAGGACTTTCAATATTTTATACCACATGGGCTACACAAGTTTAAGTCTTTCTTCCTTTTTTTTGTTGTTGTTGTCACCAGGGTCATTGCCGAGGCTTGGTGCCACCACTATGAATTGACTGTTCTTTGTTTTTTCCCCCTTTATTTAACTAGAAAAGACAGAGAGGCTGAGAGGGGTGGGGAAAGTAAAGAGGGAGAGTGAGAAAGACAGACAATAGCAGTGCTGCTTCACTGCTTGTGAAGTGTCCCCCTGTTGATAACTCTGGTCCTGTTGAGTTTAACCCAGTTCACTGCTGCCTGCAATCCCCTGACCCCACCACCAGTATACCAATGGTATACTAATGATATTCTAATGGTATACCAATGTTCCTTTCTCTTCACACCCTCACCAACACTTGTCATTGTTAAAATTGTTTATTTTGAAAAATTAAATTGTTTATTTTGAAAAATTTAACAACAACAAAAAAAGGAAAGCTTTTTTATTTATATTCCCTAGTAAGTAGTCTTGCAAATATTTCTAGTTTTCATTATTTCTACATACCACATTTCTCCTATGATTTCTCCTTGGCCTGAAAAACTTGCTTTAACATTTTTTATAGAAGTGGATTTATTAGAATAAATTCATGCAACTTTAATTCATCTTTTAATGTCTTTACTTATTTTTCAATTTTGGAAGACAGTTTTGATAGATATATATTTAATTTGGCAATGACTTTTTGTTAGTGGCATTTTCTTCCTGATTCTATTATTTTTTTTGTGGCAATCAATCATGTCACTGTTCCTTTATATAAAGTAAATGTATTTTATCAAGTTTCATTTTTATCTTTGGTTTCCAGCAACTTGCTTCTGACAAACCTTGAGGTAGCTTTATTTGTAATTATCCTGTTTGGATTTTTCTGTATTCCTGGATTTGCTGATTGTTCTTTCTGATAAATGTGAACAATTTACTGCTTATATTTTTTCAAATATATTTTATATCCTGTTACGTTTTGCTGATACTATTTCCTTCTGGAAATCAAATTGCCAATATACCCGAACCTCCAATACTATTCCTTCTACAGGTCATCTGGGAGATATATATTATTTCATTATGCTTCCATTGAAATGTTGCATACTGATATATCTTGCTTTTTTTTTATAAAGTATTCTTTTAATCAATTGAATTTTAATTTAATTTTTGACATGAGATGTTTTGTAAACTCTAGTCGTTTAATGTGTTTACAATTAAGTTTCCAAATTTCTCTGAAAGAGCCATCTTTTTGCCCACAGCATCTTCTACCCACTGTCATGGAAGAAATTACAATGTCCAAGGTGTTCTAGGCTGTTGGCGGGACCGGCCTGCCAGCCCTGCTTTGGGGAGGCATCAGTTATCTTGTAGGGACTTTCTGGGAGAGAAGAACTGTTTAGCTTCTATATTCTTCTTTCTCCAAATGAGGGCATGTTTAGTCTTCATTCCCCATAGGTAAAGCATCCCAGCCGCTATAGTCTACCTCCAGCAGAACTTACTCTTTTCAACTGCACTCAGTACTATGCAAGCTTGTGTTTCTGTCTCCCAGGGACTTGTCATTCATCCTTTATGTGGTGGACACTCAAAGATGGAGCTCACAAACTATTATACCTTCCTCTCCCATGTTTCCAATAGCTTCAATTAATGTAATTTCCACATTAGAGGAAGTTATTATATATTCTTCTCTATACTTAGCAGTAGAGGGACACCATCTTTTCAGGTCAACATTACTGATACAGTCTATCCTTTACAACCCCATATATGCTAAAGCAAAAATAAATAAATAAATAAATAAAGCAAGTAGAGTTTAAATAACATGATGAAGTTCATGTACTGAGCTAGTACTCAGGGCTCCCAAATGACTTAATATATTTTTTAAATTAGGAAGTTTCTCCAGATCCACATATTTCCACCTTGTTAAGTTGTCTGATTATGTATTTAAAAGAGAATGCTTTATTGAATGCCCATTACATATTTTAAGTAATTGCATGATCTTAGATTTGTAATTTGACAAAGGAAAGCAAATGATAAAATTTAAGTAAGTAGAACAGGGAGTGAGTGTCAAAAGGAATTTAAAAAGGGGGAGATCAGAGGAATCAGCCTAGTCAGTCTTCATTTGAGCAGGGGAGTGAAGAAAAACAGCTGGAGAGCAAACGGCCAGGCACACAGTGTAATGAGTATCAAAATTACATCTGTGTTCTACCACATAACAATGCAATTTCTCCATGAAATGAACTTCTCTTGAGAATGAAAATTTCTGTTTGAAACCATTATACAGAGAAAAACTTATACTTGTTTGTTCAGAGGGTAAGAATGTTACCAAATATGAGGTTCTTACTCTATTCCATTATAAGGCTCTAATTCGGTTTTTTTTTTTTTGGATTTTATTTATTTATTTATTTATTGAGGGATTAAGAAACAAAAAAATATACCCAAACTGTGGAGACTGGACAATACACTTCTAAATAACACTTGAGTCAGTGAAGTAATCAAAAGAGAACTTAAAAATTACTTGGAGAGCAATGAAAATGAAGATTCCAACTACCAGACCCTGTAGGATATGGCTCTCTGGTTATCTTCCATTAACATTTTCCCCTTCATGAATATGCACCAAAGTTCTTGAAGTTCAAAAGGTGGAAGGTCTGGTTCCTGAAATTGCATCTCTGCTGAACATGTGCATTGGCAGGTCAATCCATGTCCCCAATGTGTTTCTGTCTTTCTCTGGTAGGGTAGGGCTCTGGAGAGGCGAGGTTCCAAGACACATTAGTGAGGTCATCTGCCTAGGGAAGGTCAGGATAAAATTGTAGTAGCATTTGTAACTTGGTAACTGAAAAAGCAGTAGGATATAAAGGCAAGACATTAAATACATAGGAACCATAAAGTAGGAATAGAGCAGATGAGAATAGGGACATAAGGGTGGAGAGAAGTTAGGGTATCTATTTAAGGTGTGTTTCTAGAGGCCCATGATTTTAGTAATCTTTGCTTGGGATTGATAGCTAACATGGAGGTAAACTAGAAATATTGTCTGGGAAGGTGATATTAGAGTTGAAAATAGAACTAGAATGCTAGATTATGGCAGAAAATATCTTCCTAACTTGAAAAAAAACATGTAAATACAATTAACTGTTTACCACATCAATCTGACCTGGGAAACATGGATAATTCATATTTAGTACAGGGGCCTCTATAATCTCCAAGTCCTTGTCAGTCTGAGCACACAGTCCATTTTTTTGTCTTCTTTTCCAATACTTCAAACATAAAGGCATAGATTAAGTGACAACTGTGGATAACTCAGAACTTAATGGAGAAAAAGTACTATCTGAGCAATAGGACTATAGCATTTAAAAGAAGGATGATGTGTCTCTTTGTAGATGTAGACTTTCGTTAAATCCATAAAGCAGAGTGTACCTGAATCTGAGGGGCTAATCATGACTGCAAAGCAGTATTTGTTCACTTCTAAGACACTAAGCCTAGAACCTTTGGGTCCATGAAAAAGTCTCACTGATGTTCCATTTTCATGTAACTGGTCACCAGGAGAGATGACTACATGGATACACTCAATGAAGAGATAATGAAATTTCAATGTCTTCTGGATCTGACTGCACAAATCACAGAACAAAATACCTTTCTTGCTCAAATTCATGCATTAATGTCTGAATTTCCAGTTCTGATAGCTGATTTTAAATGGCTGACATTAGATTGTGTAGCAAGCATAACAAGTGATTTCTCTTTGGGAACAGTTCCTAGAATAATTTAAGATGAGACCTCCCATGCAAGGAGATAACTCTAGGGGTACAGATGTGTGTAGGGGCCTGTTCATGGGGAGGAACCAGTTGGAGGAGGAGCCTATGCTAAGGAGGTTGAGTGGGGACCTACTTAGGTTCCTTTAGGAAGTGAGATAAATTATCAGCAGCAAGGTGAACTGAAGACAGAGTGTCAGATGTGATTCAATTTCTGCAGAGGCCTTGTAAATCCTTGTTTATGTCTAGTAAATAAGAAACCATACAATCTGAATTTAGTTGAAGGTAAGAGAGTTTGATGAATGTGTGTTAAGGAGTTCTATCTCCTGTTATATGGAACTAAATTAAGTGGGAACAAAGCAGAGTAGTTGAATGCAGGTGACTGTTGAGGGAATGCCAAAGCTCATAGGCCAGATGGAGCAATGTTGGAGATTCCAGGTAATAATAACCACAACCATTATGGATCTGGATTTGGGGTAAAATGGACAGATCATTCCTAATTTTCCTGTTAACATTTTCATCTCTCTTTTATTGCCTTGTCTATTACCCTTATTGTACTTGTCATATAGAAAATACTGAATGCTATGGGTGGGGGTGACAGCATAATGGTTATGCAAACAGACTCTCAAGCCTGAGGTTCCTAAGTCCCAGGTTCAATCCCCCACACCACCATAAGCCAGAGCTGAGCAGTGCTCTGGTGTTTCTCTGTGTGTGTCTCTCTTTGCATCTCTCTAAAAAAAAATTAAAAAATTAATAAAAAAATTTAAAAAAAGAAAATACTGAATGCTTACTGCAATATAATTCTAGTTGTCTTTTTCTTAATTTCTGCAAGAAATGCTGTCTTTGGTGTAAGTCTGTTGATAGCATATTTTGCGAGTATTGTTCTAAAATTGTTTCTATAGTGTTTTCATTTTGAAGGACATTGTCTGGGATAAAGCATTTCAAACAGGTGATGATTTAATTTCATTACTTTAAGTATGACATCCTATTGTCTTCTGATACCCATTGCATCTCTTAAATACTTACTTAGCCAATAATCACATTCTGAATCTTTTGACGCTAATGCATTATTTCTCTCTAGTTATCGTTTGGATTTTATGTCTCTGGTTTTAGATACTTAGCTATAATGTGCTTTAATGTAGTTTCAATATCTTTAAAATCTTTGGAGTTTATTTAAGTTTATGAATCTGCTGTTCGATATTTTAAAATCAGCTTTAGAGACTTAGCAATCATCCAACCATTTTTTTCTGTTTTTATTTAATTTTTTATTTATAAAAAAGAAATACTGACTAAACCACAGGATAAGAGGGGTACAAATCCAAACAATTCCTACCACCAGAACTCTGTATCCCATGCCCTCTTCTGATAGCTTTCCTATTCTTTATCCCTCTGGGAGTATGAATCCAGGGTCATTATGGGGTGCAGAAGGTGGAAGTTCTGGCTTCTGTAATTGCTTCCCCGCTGAACATGGATGTTGACAGTTCGATCTATACTCCCAGCCTGCCTCTCTCTATCCCTAGTAGGGTGGGGCTCGGGAAGCGGAGCTCCAGGATATATTGGTGGGGCTGTCTGTCCAGGGAAGTCAGGTAGGCATCATGCTAACATCTGGAACCTGGTGGTTGCCAAGAGAGTTAACATACAAAGCCAAACAAATTGTTGATCAATCATGGACCTATGGGCTGGAATAGTGCAGATGAAGAGTTGGGGGTGGGGTCCTCCATTTTGTAGATAGCTAGTAGGCATATTTTAGTTATATTCCAAAGGGTCTGTGGCTATAATAGTGTTTTTTTTTTTTTTTTTTTTTTTTGCCTGAGCTTGAAATCTGATATGCAGGTGGATCCTAATTATTGTCTGGGAGGTGGTGTCATGGCTGGCAGAAGGACCAGAAAGCTGGACCAGGGAAGAGAATAGCTCCCAAATATGGGAAAGATGTATAAATATTGTTGACTGTAAACCCAATCGATTTGATGTGATCTGGGGCCCATATTAAGCTTAGGAGCCTATATGACCTCACCATCCCTCTAGATCTGAGCTCACATTCTATGGTCATCAGTAGGAACATTCCAAGCTGCCCCAATTTCAGGACCCATCTTTCTCAGGTGGAGCATAGAGTATGTTATCCAGCCTCCCTTCAGAGGATAGAACATTTTCCACCATTGATGATCCAAGTTGAGAGCAAGGTCCAATGGGGACCCACAAAGGGGTCTGTTGTTCATGCTAGGAATGACATGTAACAATGGAGAGATTTATTTGAGGTATAGGCCCATTATGTCTCTTTGGGAATCTCAGGACTCCCCAAATAAGGCCCCAGCTGATGGGGTGGCCTGATAGTAACTAAAGAGTTATCGCTAAAGTATGCCAATCTCTTGCCCTTATTCAGCTTTTGCAGTCCTTGCTTTGATAAGGTTAGCTTTGGAGTCATTGAGGGAAGTATAATAGGAAGTAGGTGAGGAGGGTATCTAAGTCTAAGTAGACACTATTTCATTATGAACTTGATGCTGACTCACTACAAACTATGGTGTACTTTTGCTTTCAGGTATATATTTTTCCCTAGTTTATGGATACATGTGAACTTATGCTCTATCTTATGGGACTTGGTCTATATCTAGGTTTTGGGATTTTGTTAGGAAGTGAACCACCTGGAATGGAATTAAAGAATACTATGAAAGGAAAGGTCTCACCCAAGTAATGAAGCTGAAGGGTGGGCATTCCATGCCTGACGTCTCTGGACACTGTCTGAAATGAAGCATGTTGAGGTGGTACTCCTTGTATTGATTAGGTTGGGGTCAGTGGATGCAATATCAGTTGATATGAATTGAGAGAAGCATGCATAAAAGTGAGTCCCACCCTAGAGGTTCCAGAACTGGGAGAAATATAGGCTCTAAAGAGGAAGCAGGAGGTTCCTGCTGTCTTAGGATTTAAGAAGACAATAGATAGTTATTGCTATAATCACATTATTGGGCCATTGAGTTAACTTTGTTAGGATTTGCTGTATCATACAGAACATCACCATAATTTATGTCCTTGGACATTATTTGTATATAGCTGTGCCGCCAGTTGTTTCTGTTCTCCCTGGCCTAAGCTTTTAAGAGAGTCAACATATCAAAGACTTAGCCTATGCATTAAAAAGTCTCAGTCTGTAGAATAAAAGGTTTGAGACATTCAATCAAATTTCCCCTCTCATATTAATTAAATAGTGATTTATATGACTACAAATTGATAGGAATATACACAAACACCATTTCCACTACCAAAAGACTGTTTTCCATCCCACCCCCCTCTCCCTTTTCCTTCCCCCTATGCCTTGTGAAGCTGAACATCTACCCTCACCCTCAGCCCAGTGTTTTTACTTTGGTGTCCTACTCCAAATTCAGTCAAATCCTGCTTTGAGTTTACCTTTCTGTAAATTCCAGGAAAGCAAGAAGAGAAAGGGAAATAAAGAAGAGAGAGACATACACACAGAGAATGCACTCTGAGTCAGATTTCTTTCCCAAAATAATTTCTTCCCCAAAATAATTTCTTCCCCAAAATAATTCATATATAATAATATTAATTCTTCCCCAAAATAATTCACCTGAGAAACCTACCTGGACAAAGGCAGCATACAGACATCCAGGAAGGCAGGCAGGCATGCAGGCAGCTCTGGCCTGGGCTCCCTGGATCCCGGGCACACCTCCACCTGTCTTCTCTTGGCTGCCAGCCCTAAGGTCTCTCGTCGGTCAGCACTGTCTTCCCATCCTTCCGTCCCTCTGTGCCAGGGCCCAGGTGTCTGGGCGCTGCTGGCTGACCTAGTGGCAGGGCAGTTGGGCTGAAATAAAGAAGAATGCACTCTGAGTCAGATTTCTTCCCCAAAATAATTCACAGACGAGTATCAGTGAATTCAGAAATCAAAAGAAGGAGGACAGAAAAAAAGAAACCAAGAACAAGAAAAAGAGAGAGAGAAAAAAAAGAACAGTGAAAGGAAAGAGGTTTATTTTAATTTTTTTTTTTAATTAGCTAGGAGGAGGGAGAAAGGAGAGTAGATGGAAGAGGTAGAGAGAAACAAGTTCCTCTCACACGGATAGGACACTCGGTCACCTAGCAATGAAGAAAACAACAACAATTAACTTTGGTCAACCTAAAGAAGGATAGGGCAAAAGGGACACACATATATAATAATATTAATAAAATAGAATAGAGTAAAAATCTCTAACAGTCAGTCTGCAGCTTGGACCGCTCAGGATCAGGCAGCCTGAGCAAAGGCAGCCAATTGTAAGAAGTATCTAAAAAAAAAAAAAAAAAAAAAAAATCCAGATAGTCTTACCCAGGCAGGGGTGGGGCTCTGATTGTTCAGATATTTTGTCACTCAAATAGAGCTCCATCCACTTAAAAAAGAGAGAAGGAAAACAAAAAGGGAAAAGGTTTGGAATGACACTCCTGGTGAGCCAGGAATCTTGGTAAAGAAAATAGCTCAGTGGGGAGCCTGCTAGGAGGGGCTCACCAGCCCCTGGAGGCTGGTTTTGGGGTAGGGGGGAGGGGTGAGCTTCAGAAATAATCAAAAGATTTCCTTTCTTTTACCCCTTGGCCTCCGTTTTCTAACCCAAGAGTGGTCTCATCCTTAGGACCCCCTTATTCACCCTCCAGCTGACGACCTAGTATCCTACCCTATCTAGAGTATTCCCGGTCACAAGCTTCTGCTTGTTGGAGCTCACGCCAATTGCCGTGTGCAAGTCACCATCTTGGCTCTGCACCCCCCATCCAACCATTTTTTTCCCTCTCCTTTTTCACAAGACCGCAGCTATATACATTAGAGATATTTTACCAGACTATTGTGTTACATTTTGATATTTAGATACCTATATCTGTTCTTCAACTTGCATATTTCTACAGACATAATTTCTAGTTCATTAATTCCCACTTGTTGTATTCAGTCTGCTCTTTATAACCACCATGTTCTTAATTACAACTACACTTTTCTCAGTTCTAAAATCTCTCTTTGCTTCTTACTGATTCCAACCTTGTGGTATAAATACCCATATTATTTCATACATTTTTGCATAAATTATTTAAATGAGCAAATGATAACTCCAACAAGTAGAAAAGACAGGGTTATCTGATATGGCCACAGAGGAAGGAGAGGACCTGTGATTCATAATCTGGGTTGGATTTAAAACTGTAGTAATTGATAGTCTAGATCCAAATTTAGAAAATAAAAGAACAGCTATTGGAGAGTGTTAGACCTTTTGTTTTTGGCTCTGTCACTGGGGTGGGGGAAGATAATTTGGAGAACACCTTAGGAGGAAATTAGGCCCTTTGTGTCCCTTACCTAGAGTGAAGAAAAGAACACGAGAGTAAGACATAGTTGTAACTTAGAAAGGACGAAGGTGAGAATCTAAGAAATTCTAAAAAAGATCCCAGTTTAGTCAGCTATTCGCCCTTTTGTCTGAATGACCCACACAACAATATACAGATGTTTTGATTTTCCTAAATAAAGTTTATCATACCTGACCATAGCCTCCTCAGTTCTTTGTGTGATAAAACTGTAATAAACCAGACATGATAGAGAAAGCACCTAGATTTCATCCCCCTGACAACAATTCAAACACTCTACCTTGTGTACAAGCAGCACAATTTCTTATCCTATTTCTGTTATCCTTTTAAATACTTTTAGTGGATCTTCACTATAAAACAGGTCATATCAGAGCTAGGAATGACTGTGTTTTTAAAATGAGAGCAAATTAAGTGTATATTTGAATCCAGGTTCATATAAACATTGAGTTTGCATGATATAGTGCTTTCTGCTGGCTTTTTGGAAGTGTTCTTGGCTCACAGGGTGCCCAGGTTTTGGCAAGGAATATAGATTTATTTAGAAAAGGTGGAATATGAATTAGATCTCATATGAGATCTAATTCATATAATGAGAAAAAACATGACTGCATGTTCAACTAGGGGTAGAAGAAGTATTTGGTTAAGGAAAGGAAAAGTTAAAGAAGAAGGATTGGCCAGTTTTCCATAGATTGGCTTAATCCTTGTGATATGCACAGTAGAAGGTAGGTGAGTACTGCATCTAGTCACAGGTTACCAGCCATATGCCAGCCATTTTATCTCTTTATACAGACAAGTTAGTGATTTCCACATCTTCGATGTTATGGGCTAAACTCAGAGAAAAAGGGGTAAGTTTGGGGCCTGTAGGCACAGGAGCAAAAGGAGAGGTAATTACTTGCTTGTTTATAACTCTTCAGACCAGTGAGGAATTCATCTGCATCCAAATGCCCCGAAGCAATTAATTTTAAGCATCTTGGTGAATTTAACTAATGCTTGCATCTTGTTACTTGAAAAAATGCTTTGTAAAGAGCTCAACCAAGTGACACAGTGCCTGACTTTCTCTAGTGTTTGTGCCAGTGTGATTTAAAAAGGAAGTGAAAGGCAGGACTGTATATATATATATATATATATATATATATAGAGAGAGAGAGAGAGAGAGAGAGAGAGAGAGAGGGGGGGGGGAAGATATAAAGTCAACCCATATCTATGACCTTGGGAGAATATTGTAGTTTCTGCTGAAGAGGGATGGGGTACATGGAACAGGTGGTGGGAAGAGTGTAGGATTATACCCCTATTACCTTATAATTTTGTAAATCACTAATAAAATTTTCGAAAAAAAAAAAACCTGAACCCAAGTACAGCAATTGATAGTGACTAGATCTTCTTTCAGGAATGTCATTTTGTCCCTTTATTCTATACTGGTGATATTCTCTATTTTTTAATATTTATTTATTTATTTATTTTTTTATTTTCCCTTTTGTTGCCCTTGTTGTTTAACATTGTGTGGTTATTGATGTCTTTATTGTTGGATAGGATAGGGAGAAATGGAGAGAGGAGGGGAAGACAGAGGGGAAGAGAAAGACAGAAACCTTCAGATTTGCTTCACTGCTTGTGAAGCGACTCCCCTGCAGGTGGGGAGGTGGGGGCTCAAACCCGGAACCTGATGCCAGTCCTTGCGCTTTGCCTCCACGTGCGTTGCGCCACCGCCTGACTCTCCGATATTCTCTATTTTTAACAACAAAGTAACCCTTCTACCTCTGTTCTGTTTATTATCTATGTATCTATGTATCTATGTATCTATCTATCTATCTATCTATTTAATTTATATCTATTATATATTTATTGATCTATCCAGGTTCAGCGTTAGGCTAATATAGGGGAGTAAAAATCTGCCACCTCCCAAATATGCTTTTGATAAAAATATTAATTTTATAGGATGGTCCCTTAATTCTTAAATGGGAGATTGCCTTTGAGATAAAGCCTTTACCTGGAGAAGATTAGATTAAGAGAGAGGACAATCACCACCAGGCTCCAGAGAAGCCTGATCCAGATAGAGGAAACAGGCATCTGAGAACAGAGCTCCTCCTTGGTAGTAAGTACCCTATGAACCTTGTTCACCCTCTTTTTCTCCTTCTAGGAAAAAGGAGCATTTACTTCACTTTAGCTGATCTAATCTTTCTTCTTCTCAAAGTCCTCTGCATTAGAAAGCTTTTAAGTTGTTGCCCAAAACTACACACAAAGAGAGTTACCTAGATTTGTTGGATGTCTCCCTTGTAAACAAGAGATACACATATTGATAATAAATTTCTCTTTGGGAGTCGCGGTAGCGCAGTGGGTTAAGCGCATTTGATGCAAAGCACAAGGACCGCTGTAAGTAAGAATTCCGGTTCGAGGGGCGTCGGGTGGTGGCGCAGTGGGTTAAGCGCATGTGGCGCAAAGCGCAGGGACCGGCGTAAGCATCCCGGTTCGAGCCCCCGGCTCCCCACCTGCTGGGGAGTCGCTTCACAGGCGGTGAAGCAGGTCTGCAGGTGTCTATCTTTCTCTCCCCTTCTCTGTCTTCCCTTCCTCTCTCCAACAACGAATTGCGTCAACAAGGGCAATAATAATAGCCACAACGAAGCTACAACAAGGGCAACAAAAGGGGGGAAAAATGGCCTCCAGGAGCGGTGGATTCATGGTGCAGGCAACGAGCCCAGCAATAACCCTGGAGGAGGAAAAAAGAAAAGAATTCCGGTTTGAGCCCCTCCCCCCAGCTCCCCATCTGCAGGAGGGTGGCTTCACAGACCATGAAGCAGGTCTGCAGGTGTCTGTCTTTCCCTCCCCACCTCTGTCTTCCCCTCCTTTCTCCATTTCTCTCTGTCCTATCCAACAATGACAACAATAAAATAACAAGGTCAACAAAAGGGAATAAATAAATAAATACTTAATAAAATAAAATAAATAGAAAAAGAAAGTCTTAAAAAGTAAATTTCTCTTTACGTTTTCTCTTAGCAACCTGCTTAGTGTTAGCTAGCTTTGTCATTCACCCAGCCTTGAAGAACCCTGAATGTTTAGATGGTAGATGATCTCTTTCCAGTCCTCCACACTGCATCTTAGGGGCTCCTATCATAATGTCACAGAAAGTACTCACCACAATATTGGATAAAAATTCCATAACACCTCTCAAAAATAAGTATATACATATATCCAGGTTTACTTCAAGAATTGTGTGAGTTTGCATGTGACATGCTCCCAAAGTGCTTCCTGTGAGTCCACGCAAAATTCATCTTTCCTCCTAAAGAGCCCGCAAACCTCCTATAGTCTAGGTTTTCGGGTATTGACTAGATGCATAATATTTTCTCAGAGTGACAGAGGTCTTCAAAAGGCACTGATGAAGGCAGGCGAAATAGCTTACTTGGATAATGCACTGTTGTGTCATGTGTGTCATCCACGTTTGAGTCCAGCCCTCGTCAGATTAAAGGAAGCTTTGGTGCTGTGTTCTTTGTCTCTGTATAAAAAAGAAAAGAAAAGAAAAAAGAAAAAAGCTACTGTATTTTGTTGTTGACTGTAAACCATTAATTCTCCCAATAAGGAAAAAAAAAAAAAAGGAAAATGACATTGATGCTGGAGATTTTTTTTTCTTTGTGAAAGGGATTATAAACATTGTATGATTTGGCTCCTATTTTTATTAAGAGTTTCTTTTACAGTCTTTTGTGAGCTGTGTCACATATCATTTTTTAGACGTTCTACACTGTTCCAAATCCCCTGAATCTTATGCTGTATTATTTGCAACAAAGCATTTGTCACTACTTGATATTAAACATTTGTGCATTTACTCAATTAGAGTCTTTATCCTTATCCATCAAATATTCAGTTCCTTAGGAACACTTGCTCTGTCTTGTATTTTTATCTCCAGCACCCCCCCCCCAAAAAAAAACACTTCTCACACAGAATAGTTCTGTAAATCTTAACTAAATTATTCATTACTTACTAGCTATTTGGAGGCCAAAACACAATTCTGAGTAGAATCCATATTATATTTTTAACCACACAACCAACAAAAGATGATTAAATTTATAATAGAACGAACACAAAATTATTATGATTGACATGATTTTGAATGATGTTTTCCTTTAACTGGATTGAAAAATTAAATGACAAAATAGCGTGTCTCACTGAGGGGCTTCCTGAATTGAAAAACATTAATTCATAAAAGTTACCTTTCACTTTTAGGGTTCCTGTGTGCATCCCCACTGCTTATAGTGGGATCTATAAGCAGGCACTCATGATTGGAATTATCTTCTATTAAATATGCTGGAAAATTATTGCTTTCTCTTGGGCTATATTTCTTGAAGTTTTATAGTTAGTTCTGGCTGCTCTTAAGTTAGCTGTGAAAGATGGAATGTCAACCCCTAGCAACAGAAACAAATCCACCAAAGGAAAGTAAATTTCCTTGGATAAATAAAAGTTAGAGGTAACCCAACTGTCCTCAGATGGTAAAGAAACATTGTTTTCATAAAATAAAGATACTATATTTATTATAATAAAAGTGAAGAGAATTGCCTACTTGGATGTTAGTAACGCAGGGCAAAATGTTATGGTCTCTACACTGAGATACATTTATAACACTGGTTTACCTTGTTGGTACAGGTCACTCAGAATAAAATTGGCTACTAATAGGTCAGGAACATGCATAGTTAGGAGGACTCTGAATTTGGAAGCATGAGGCCCTGAGTTCGATCCCCAGTGTCCCACATGCCAGTGATGTTCTAGTTATCATTTTGTTTTTGTTCCTCTTTATCTTGTATTAATAAACCAATAATATATATATTTTTCTTTTTTAAAATCTTTTAAAAAATATTTATTCACTATTTTTGCCTTTGTGGTTTTATTGTTGTAGTTATTATTGGTAATTTTATTGATGTCGTTTTGGATAGGACAGAGAGAAGTGGAGAGAGGAGGGGAAGACAGAAAGAGGGAGAGAAAGACAGACACCTGCAGACTTGCTTCACCACCTGTGAAGTGACTCCCCACCTGCAGGGGGTTCGAACCAGGATCCTCATGCCGGTCCTTGCTCTTTGCACCACCTGCGCTACAGCCAGACTCCCAATAAAATATTTTTAAGAATATTATTCAGGAATACTGTTTCAGGGTGGGGGAAATAGCATAATGGCGATACAGACTGTCATTCCTAAGGCTCCCAAGTTTTAGCTTCAATCCCCCACAGCACCAAAATCCAGAGCTGAGCAGTACTTTGGTTAAAAAGAAATAATAATATTTCATACTAGTGTCCCCCTATATCTAATGCTCTAAACGGATTCAAAGTAGTTGCTCCTGCTGCAAAAGCAATATTTTCATGTGAAATAATTTGTTTATTTTTTATTTTTTTATTGTCACCAGGGTTATTGCTGGGTCTGTACAACAAATCCACGATTCCCAGCTTTCCTTTTCCCCCCTTTCTTTATATTTTATAGGATAGAGAGAAATTGAAAGAGGTGGGGGAATAAGGTAGAGAGGAAGACAAAAAAGAGAAACACTTGCAGCATTGCTTCACAACTTTTGAATCCTCCCTCCTGTAAGTAGGGACTGGAGGCTTGAACCTGGGGCCCTTGAGCATTGTAATGTGTGCTCTCAACTGGGTGCTCCATTTCTTGTCACCTCCATGTGAAATATATATATAGTCTTCACCTCCATGTGAAATATATATATATATAGTCTTCAGGGTTGTCACTGGGACTCAGTGCCTGCACTAAGAATCCACTGCTCCTGGAGGGTATATATTTTTCTTTTGTTGCCCTTGTTGTTTATTGTTGTTATTATTGTTGTTGTTGTTGGATAGGACAGAGAGACATCAGGAGAGGAGGGGAAAACAGAGGGGGAGAGAAAGATAGACACCTGCAGACCTGCTTCAAAGCCTGTGAAGCCACCCCTGTGCAGGTGGGGAGCCAGGGGTTCGAACCAGTATCCTTATGCTGTTCCTTGTGTTTTACACCATGTGTGCTTAACCCTCTGTGCCACCACCCAGGTCTGGTGAAGTGCTTTTATAGGAGTAATATAGCTTTTAAAAACATTTCAATTGCATCATATCCTATCTTAATCTCTTCAATAATTTTTAATCTATTTACAGATTCTGTTATTTGATCTATGTTATTTTTCAGCAGGGACTCATTATGTCTCTTTGTGAACTTGAGACTCCACACACTTATGGTTTGTGGTTTTAAAGATGCAAGGCTATCTGCCTCTGCAGACACTTGAGACTTTAAAGAAGACTGAAGGGCACAGGCAGCTTTGAGGATATAGAGAGACTTCTTTCTGAATTCTGGGATTGAGGTGTGACATTCATTAGATATGTTTTCATCTGCAAGTTTTACAGCATGCAACTCAGAGTCAAAAGGAGGGTGTGTGGCCCCTCAGACTTCCTGTGGGCTTTCCCCTACAGCCCAGTACTCCTGCACATCTGCAGAATATCTTAACTACCCACTCACGGATGTTGGTCACAGATCTTGATTCCAAGAATCCAAAACTCAGGAAAAGGCAGAGAGAAAAAATATTTTTTCCTATTTCTTTTTTTTCCCATTTATTTAAAAAAGGAGACATTAACAAAACCATAGGATAAGAGAGGTACAACTCCACACAATTCCCAGCACCAGAACTCTGTATCCCTTCCTCTACCCTGATAGCTTTCCTATTATTTATCCCTCTGGGAGTATGGGCCCAAGGTCATTGTGGGATGCAGAAGGTGGAAGGTCTGGCTTCTGT
The DNA here is from genome assembly GCF_950295315.1 of Erinaceus europaeus. NCBI lineage: Eukaryota > Metazoa > Chordata > Mammalia > Eulipotyphla > Erinaceidae > Erinaceus > Erinaceus europaeus. Next base: position 41,973,795 of record NC_080164.1, on the reverse strand, counting down.
AATTGCTTCCCTGCTGAACATGGGTGTTGACTGGTCAATCCATACTCCCAGCCTGTCTCTTTCTTTAGTAGGGTGGGGCTTGGGGAAGTGGAGCTCCAGGACACATTGATGGGGTCCTCTGTTCAGGGAAGTCTGGTCGGCATCCTGCTAGCATCTGGAACCTGGTGGCTGAAAAGAGAGTTAACATACAAAGCCAAACAAATTGTTGACCAGTCATGGACTTAAAGGCTGGAATAGTGCAGATGAAGTGTTGGGAGATCTTTCATTTTGTAGATAGCTAGTAGGCATATTTTAGTTATATTTCAAAGGGCCTGTGGCTATACTAGTTTTTTTTTTTTCCCCTGAGCCTGAAATCTGATATGCTGGTGGATCCAAGTTATTGTCTGGGGAGATGATGTCATGGCTGGAAAAGGGACAGAAAGCTAGATCAGGGAAGAGAATAGCTCCCAAATATGGGAAAGGGGTATAAATACTGTTGACTGTAAACCCCATTGATTTGATTTGGTCTGGGGCCCATATTCAGCTTAAGAGCTTATATGACTTCTGCATCCCTGTAGATCTGAGCTCACATTCTGTGGTCATCAGTAGGAACATTTCAAGCTGCCCCAACTTCAGGACCTATCTTCCTCAGGTGGAGCATAAAGTATGTTGTCCAGCCTCCCTTCAGAGGATGGAATATTCTCTACTGTTGTTGATCCAAGTTAAGGGCAAGATCCTATGGGGGGCCCACAAAGGGGTCTATTTTGTTGTTCCTGATAGAGATGACCGTTAACAATGGAGAGAGGGATTTATTCAAGTTCCAGGCCCATCATGTCTGTTTGGGAATCTCAGGACTCCCCAACTTGGCCCCAGCTGATGGGTTGGCCTAACAGTGATTAAAGAGTCATCATTAAAGTATGCCAGTCTCTTGACCTTATTCAGCTTTTGCAGTCCTTGCTTTGATGAGGTTAGCTTTGGAGTGAGTGAGAGAACTGTAATAGGAAGTAGGTGAGGAGGGTATCTAAGTCTAATCAGATACTAGTCTAGCTAGACACTATTTCATTGTGAACTTTATGCTGACTCACTGCAGACTACTGTGTACTTTTGCTTTCAGGTATATATTTTGCCCTAGTTTATGGATACATGTGAATGTATACTCTATCTCATGGGACCTGGTCTATATCTAGGTTTTGGGACTTTGTTAGGAAGTGAATCACCTGGAATGGAATTAGAGAATCCTATGAAAGTAAAGGTCTCACCTGAGTAATGAAGCTGAAGGGTGCACATTCCATACCTGAAGTCTCTGGACACAATCTGACATGAAGCATGCTGAGGTGGCACTCATTGTGTTGATTAGGTTGGGATCGGCTTATGCAATATTATTTGGTATGAACTGAGAGAAGCATGCAGGAAAGTGAGCCCCACCCTAGAGGTTCCAGGACTGGGGGGAAATACAGGTTCTATAGGGGAAATATGAGGTTCCTGCTGTCTTAGGGTTCAAGAAGACAATAGATAGTTATTGCTGTAATCACATTATTTAGCAATTGGGTTAACTTTATGCTATAATCACATTATTTAGCAATTGGGTTAACTTTGAAAAATCCTTTGTTAGGATTTTCTGTATAATGCCCAACATCACCATAATTTATGTCCTTGGACATTATTTGTATATAGCTGTGCCACCAGTTGCTTCTGTTCTCCCTGGTCTGGGCTTTTGAGAGAGTCAACATATCAAAGACTCAGAGTATATATTAAAAAGACTCAGTCTGTGTTTGAAAAAGTTTGAGACATACAACCGCCAGGTTTCAGATCAATAGGAGTGTACATAAACACCATTCCCACCACCAAAAGACTGTGCTCCATCCCACCCACCCACCCCTTCCTCTACTCCCCCCTCCCCTGCCATCCCGGGAAGCCGAATATCCACCCTCACTCTCACCCTCACCCTAGGGTTTTTACTTTGGTGCCCTACTCCAGATTTAGTCAAATCCTTATTTTAGTTTCCCTTTCTGTTCTTTCTCAGCTTTCTCAGCTTCTGTTGATGAGTGGGATCATCCCATACTCATCTTTATCTTTCTGACTTATCTCCCTTAACATAATTCCTTCTAGCTCTGACCAAGATGGGTCAGAGAAAGTGGGTTCATTGTTCTTAATAGCTGCATGGAAAATATTTTATAAAGCTTTTTAAGTTGTTTATTTATGTACTCATTTATTAGAGAGAAAGTGAGAAGGGAGAGAGAGAGAGGGAGAAAGACACCTGAAGCACCGCTGCAGCAGTTGTGAAGCTTCCCAGGTATAAACTAGGGGCTTGAACCGAGATCCTTGTGCATAGTAACAGGCATGCTCAACTTGGTGCACCACCCACCCAGCCCCAGAGGGAGAAATATTTTAAAGTTATTTTTTAAATATTTATTTACTTTTTTTGTCCTTGTTGTTTTATTGTTGTAGTTATTATTGTTGTCATCATTGTTGGGTAGGGCAGAGAGAAATGGAGAGAGGAGGGGAAGACAGAGGGGGGAGAGAAAGATAGACACCTGCAGACCTGCTTCACCACTTGTGAAGCAACTCCCATGCAGGTGGGGAGCAGGGGCTCGAAATGGGATTCTTATGCCAGTCCTTGTGCTTTGCACCACTTGTGCTTAACCCACTGCGCTACAGCCTGACTCCCTGGGAGAAATATTTTATTGTCGTCAGAGTTCGGGGCACCAGTAGGCCAGGCTAGCTTCGCGGTGGTAGACAGAGACCTGGGGACACACGGCTGAGTGGAGAACACAGTTTAATCTTTATTCATGAACGAACGGTTTAAAAACTAATCTAAACTAATCACCACACCAATCTATCCTGCATCTTTCTCCTCCTGCGGCAGAGAGGAACTCAGGAAGTACTAGGATAGGGGTCCGGGAGAAGGGAGAAGGGCGAAATTAGCAAGGGCTAAACCAAATCTCCTGGAGGTGGGAGGAGTGAGACCAAACCAATGTAACAGAATAGACCATGTAAATAGACCACAATGTCAAGCAATGTAACAGAAGCAGAACTAGATCCCAGAAACAGAACTAGAAGCATACCAACATTTTATCAGGAAGATAGAGCTTCTATGCTTCTTATCCCCAGTGATTCCTTCATATTAAAGCCATAAATGGGCCTGGGACTTTGCCACTTACTTTTTTTTTTTTGAAACCACCATATTAAGAGCACCTCCTCCTAATTTATTGTTTCTCCTTCCTCCCTCTTTTTCTTGCTTCCCCTTCTCTGCCCACTTCCTCTTTATTTTTCTGTAAATATGATAGACTGCATCTACCTGATATTCCTTTGTTACAAATTCATTTTATTGTAGAGAGGACAACACTATCCAGGTATCTATCAAGGTATTGCTTAAATCCTCCTCCTTCTCCAGTTCCTCCTCTTACTTTATTCACAACTTTTTTTTATTATCTTTATTTATTTATTGGATAGAAACATCCAGAAATGGAGAGGGAATGGGGTGATAGAGAGGGAAAGAGACAGAGAGACACCTGCAGCTCTGCCTCACCACTCGTGAAGCTTTCCCCCTGCAGGTGGGGACCCAGGGCTCGAACCTGGGTCCTTATGCACTGTAACATGCTCTCAACCAGGTGCTCCACCACCCAGCCCGCTTTATTCACAACTTTATTATTATTACTTTATTGGGATGGGGAGGGCAATGGTTTGCAGTATGGTTGTTCATACATGAGGTCAAATTCTCATCTCTACCATCATAAGTGTCTGCAAAACACTCTTGTCCTGAACATAGGCCCATTTCTACCATCATATGTTAAGACCTCAATCCCTTCCCTCCACCCTCCTCCCCCAGAGTCCTTTGCTTGGGTGCAATATTCATATCTTCCTTTACCACTGACCCTATTCTGTCAACTATTCCCAACAAAAGATGAACCCATCCCTTGCTCCTATACTTTTCCCTCCTTCCTTCCATGGTGCTGTAGATAAATATACATGATCATTTCCACATATGTGTCAGTATTTAAAAAAAGTTTATTTATTACTCAATGAGAGAAAGAGGAGGAAAGAACCACAGCATCACACTGGTGTATGCAATGCCAGGGATCAAACATAAGACGTCACGGTTAAGTGTTTAGAGCTCTATCCACTATGTCACCTCCTTGGACTGCTACATATCCATCTTTAAAATATATTTTACAATAATGATAACAAGACAATAGAATCAGTGCAAAATGAATTTATTCATACTTATCGAATGTTTTTAAGCTAAATTAAAGCAGACAAAACAATATTTGTGGACTAAAATTCAAAATTTTAAAGGCCATTTGTGAAAAAATAAATCTAGAATCTAGAATCGGTTTATCTCAAAACAGCCATGGACTTATTCTTTTGTAGAAATTGACAAGCTCAGTGTGTGGAAATGTGATAGCTAAAATACCCTGTACCACCTTAAAAGCAAAAAGTGTGAGCAGATGTCACATGCCAAGTTTCATAACCTCTGTGTGGCTGTATTCATCTTCCACCAGTACAAAGTGACTTTGGTGCAAGGACAAACAACAGAACATTAGAATAGAATCAAGACCTGGGAATAAGACTCATATAGGTGGGCATGATTTATCACTGAGTTTGCACTAAGTAAACATTGCTTCTGACTAGACAGGGTTTATGATTTTTTTTTTCCTCTTCAATAAATAGTGCTTGGTCAAGTAGATATCAGTAAAAAAAGCAGCTGAAACTTGATATCTAATTCATACAATATACAAAAATAAGTGCCAGTGGAGTCTGCTTTAAATGTGAAAAGTATAATAAGAAAACTCTGAATGGCAACAGCAGGGAGCAGATTTTGGGAGTAGGAAATGATTTCTTAAAAGGGATATAAATAAAAATAACTATACAAGAATAAACTGATAATTTGAATGGCATCTATATTAACAATTTCTGCATAAGTGAATAGCTGTGCCTGGTAAAGTGAGTGAATTTGCCACTTGCATGGTCCACATTTGAGACCTGGTTCCACATGAAAGATATCATGGCACCAGATGAAGTACTGGTTTTGTGGCTAGCTAAATTAAACAAAGATGCAGAGCAGTGAAATTATACATATGTAAGGGTCGAACTCTGAAAAAAAAAGAGAAAGAACAAAATTAACCATATCTGTACCTGAAGAAACATCAATAAGAGAATGCAAAGAAGTCACAGAGATCAAGGTTATCTTCATTACTGCTAGCTGGCAGAAAGCTTACATCTGGCTCACAAAAATAACTCCCACTAAACAGCATAGACATACGACTATATGAGCTGGTAAAAGAATTAAAAACATATTCATCAAAGGGATTGCTTATTGGCTAAAATTCACATTTTTTTTTCAATTTCATTCTTAAAGTATCCTCAATAATCTGGAAATGTAGCTAACTCCACATGAAATAACACCACATGTCTACCATATTGGAAAAGCAAAGGAAGTAATGTTGATTTTTACCTAGCCACATTAAAGGTCTCAGGTCTGGTCTAGGAGATTTTCTCCTAGTCATACAAATGGCATGCCCGTGTGCTGACGTACAGGAGAGGTCAGTGGAGGAATATTCATGAGACCGAAAAAACAAAGCATCCATTATTCACCCCTATACTACTCACAAAATCCAAAATGTCGGATGAAATTTGAATGCCCATGGACAACTGAATAAATAAGCTATGTGATATACAGTCAATGGAATACTACTCTGAAATTTTAAAAGATGTTATTATACGGTTTGGGGGGAAAAACATGGATGGAACTGAACGTGATTATACTGGGTGAAACAAGAAGAACAGCAAAGGGCGACAACTGCTGGATAGCTTCCACTCATATGTGGGACATACATTGCTAAAGCAGGAGAACTTGCAAAAAATAACAACCAGTGTTTTTAGACTTTATGAAAACTATGGTGGTTATCAGAGAAAATGGGCTTGGAGGTTACAAAAACTTAACTTTAGTGGTAAGTGAATGAGTTATTCAGACACATATCTAGGTGTGAAGTTACCTCTGAGATCTTACAATTTTGTAAACCCATATTAAATCAGCAGCAAAAAAAAAAAAAAGTAAGCATCTATCAGTGACAAATGGACTTAATACAAAAGATGCACCTCTCCTCCAGAACAAGCAAGGGTATTTAACCAACTATTGCTCATGTTAATAAGTAGAATTCTAACTAATTTCTAACTAATAAGTAAGATTTCTTTTTTAATACTTATTTATTCCCCTTGTGGTTATTGTTGTTGTCATTGTTAGATAGGACAGAAAGAAATGTAGAGAGGAGGAAAGACAGAGAGGGGGAGAGAAAGATAGACACCTATAGATCAGCTTCACCACTTGTGAAGTGATTCCCCTGTAGGTGGGGAGCTGGGCGTTAGAACCGGGATCCTTATTAGGCCAGTCCTTGCCCTTTGTGCCACCTGCGCTTAACCCACTGCACTACTGCCCGGCTCCTAATAAGTAAGATTTCTAATTCATTCTTAGTTAGTAGGTAGGACTTCTTTTGTCCCCCCCCCTTTTTTTTTTTTGTTCTCTGACAACAGAACTTTCTTTTGAAAGATACATGGCATGTGTTTATTAGTATTCATTCATCTTAAAATGAAATGTACTATGACCATGATTCCATTGAAATGAAAAATCTATAGGCTCCTGGTGGACACCCAGTTCTACATTCCAGCATCCTAGTGGCTGGCTCTGATGGCAGCCAACCTGCTCTCACCTTTATTATCAGCACCTTAATAGACATTGGCTCTAACCAATCAGCTTGTGCCACGCCCAGTTTGAAACTGATAAAAGCTGTGTGCTGCAGGACAAGCTTGTGCAGGTCTCATAGCAGTCAGCCTATAACCCTGTAAGGTAAAATAAACCTAACTCCCTGCCCTCCATGTGGCCTCCGTCTTTGGTTACTTTTGAGCTATACTACGGAATTTTTTTATTACATCATGAGCTCAGACTGACAGGGATGCAGAGGTTACACAGAATTTTGTGCTAAATACGAATAGACATTGGCCCTGGGTCAGATTGATGGGATTTATAGTTAATGACATTTATATACTTTTCCTATATTTGGAAGCCACTCTGCCCTGATCCAGCTTTCTGATCCTACCCCCTTTTCTTTTTTATTTTATTTTATTTTTTATTTAAGAAAGGATTAATTAACAAAACCATAGGGTAGGAGGGGTACAACTGCACACAATTCCCACCACCCAATCTCCATATCCAATCCCCTCCCCTGATAGCTTTCCCATTCTCCATCCCACTGGGAGCATGGACCCAGGGTCATTGTGAGTTGCAGAAGGTAGAAGGTCTGGCTTCTGTAATTGCTTCCCCGCTGAACATGGGGGTTGACTGGTCAGTCCATACTCCCAGTCTGCCTCTCTCTTTCCCTAGTAGGGTGTGTCTCTGGGGAAGCTGAGCTCCAGAACACATTGGTGGGGTCTTCAATCCAGGGAAGCCTGGCCAGCATCCTGATGGCATTTGGAACCTGGTGACCGAGTAATGAAGCTGAAGGGTTGTCATTCCACATGTGAAGTCTCTGCACACAGTCTGAAGTGAAGCATGTTGAGGTGGCAATTGTTGTGTTGGTTAGGTTGTGATCGGCGGATGCAATATTATTTGATATGGATTGGGAGAGGCATATGGGAAAGTGGGCCCTATCCAAGGGTTCCAGGACTGGGGGAAGTAGGGGCTCTATAGTGGAGATGTGAGGTTCCTGCTGTCTTAGGGTTCAAAAAGACAATCGATAGTTAATGTTATCATCACATTATTTGGTAATTGGGTTAACTTTGAAAAGTCCTTTTGTTAGGGTTTGCTGTACAGTACCCAGTATCTTATATATAGCTGTGCTATTGATGGTTCTGATCTACTTGGTCTAGGCTTTTGAGAGAGTCTGCATATCAAATACACAGCCTATATATTAAAAAGATTCAGTTTGTGGTTTGAAAAACTTTGAGACATACAATTGATTTTCCCCCTCTCAAATTAATTAACTAGTGATTTATATGTCTACATTTTGCTAGGAGTGTACATAAACACCATTCCCACCACCAAAAGACTGTGACCCATCCCTCCCACCCACTCCCACCCCCCACTGGCCCAGGAAGCTACATGTCTACCCCTCACCACAGGGTTTTTACTTTGGTGCCCTACTTACAATTTGGTCAGGTCCTGCTTTTAGTTTCCCTTTCAGATCTTCTTAGTCAACTTCTGTTGATGAGGGGGATCATCCCATACTCATCTTTATCTTTCTGACTTAGTTCACTTAACATAATTCCTTCTAGCTCTGTCCAAGATGGGTCAGAGAAGGTGGGTTCATTGTTCTTGATAGCTGCATAGTATTCCATTGTGTATATATACCACAGCTTTCTCAGCCACTCATCTGGTGTTGGGCACCTGGGTTGCTTCCAGGTTTTAGCTATTATGAATTGTGCTGCTATGAACATAGGAGTACACACCTCTTTTTGGTTGGGTGTTATGGAGTCCTTGGGGTATAATCCCAGGAGAGGAATTACTGGATCATATGGAAGGTCCATGTCTAGCCTTCTGAGAGTTTTCCATAAATGGTGCTGGGAAAACTGGGTTGTAACATGCAGAAGAATGAAATTGAACCACTTTATCTCACCAGAAACAAAAATCAACTCCAAATGGATCAAAGACCTAGATGTCAGACCAGAAACAATCAAATATTTAGAGGAAAACATTGGTAAAACACTTTCCCACCTACACCTCAAGGACATCTTTGATCAATCTAACCCTATTGCAAGGAAGACTAAAGCAGAAACAAACCAATGGGACTACATCAATTGAAAAGCTTCTGCACATCCAAAGAAACTATGAAACAAACAAAGAGACCCCTCACAGAATGGGAGAAGATCCTCACATGCCATACATCAGACAAGAAACTAATCACCAAAATATATAAAGAGCTCAGCAAACTTAGCACCAAAAAAGCAAATGACCCCATCCAAAAATGGGCAGAGGATATGAACAAAACATTCACCTCAGAGGAGATCCAAAAGGCTAACAAACATATGAAAAACTGCTCTAGGTCACTGATTGTCAGAGAAATGCAAATTAAGACAACACTAAGATACCACCTCACTCCTGTAAGAATGGCATACATCAAAAAGGACAGCAGCAACAAATGCTGGAGAGGTTGTGGGGACAGAGGAACCCTTTTGCATTGCTGGTGGGAATGTAAATTGGTCCAGCCTCTGTGGAGAGCAGTCTGGAAAACTCTACTCCCTTTTCTGACACCATCCTCCCAGACAATATGTTTAGCCCATTTGCACATTAGCTATCCGGCCTAGGTATAAATTAGTAAAGTCACAGGCCCATAGGAATATAGCTAAATAGACTTCTGAGCTTCTCCCAATATGAAAACCCCAAATCTCAGCTGCTATACTCTGACCTTTAGATTCCTGATTATTAAACAATTTGTTCTGCTTTATATTTTAATGCTTTTCAGCCACCAAGTTGCAGATGCGGTAATGACACCAAACTGACGTCCCTATGCAGACAAGTTCACTAACATGTCCTGGAACTCCACCTCTTCAGAGCCTTACTCTACTAGGGAAAGACAGAAACAGCATGGGGATATGGGTCGACCTGTCAACATCCAGGTCCTGTGCAGAAGCAGTTACAGAAGCCAGACCTTCCACTTTCTGGCCCCCATAAAGACCATAATGTCCATACTCCCAGAGGGATAAAGAATAGAGAACCTTCCAGTGGGGAGTGAGGGGCAGAATACAGAACTCTAGTGGTGGCTACTATATGGAATTGTACCCCTTTTATACCACAATCTTGTCAATCATTGTCACTAATAAAAAATTAAAAAAATGAAGTGTGCTTGGTCAATTCATTTTACTGGCTTATAGGATTATATTGAGTTAGGGCAGTGTTGTTGGACATAGAAAAAATGTCCTCTATCAGAATGCAGATCTTCTGGGCGGAGAGGCAAACAGTGACCAGCTGAAAAACAAATAAAGCTCTTCCTGAATGCCGACATGGTAGGAAGCAGCATTCTGCAGGTGTCCATCCTTTATCAGATTCTGCAGTCAAGGTGGGAAACCAGAGCCCGCACTTGTGTCTAGTGACAGATGGGATGACTCTGAGCAGAAGGTATGACTTGTTCTAGCTAAGAATAATTGGATGCCCAGTGTAAACTATGACAGGAAAAACAGATGTGGCTAGAGAGTACACATTGCCATCAATTACTATAGAAGTTAAACTTTTGTTCTAAATGAACAGGGACTTCATTAAGAAGCACAAATCTAAGAATGGCAAAAATGTGTAAGTTTACTTTTGGAAGTTGCACTTAGATTCCTGAGTTAGCTATGTGGAAAGGACAAAGATGAAAAGAGGTGACAGATTGACCAGTTAGAAAGCCACGGTTAATCTATTAAAATGTGATAATCAAATAAAGATAAATTAAGGGAGAGATTAGAGGTATGTTTGGGGTGTCCTGTGTTTTATTATAAGGAGAATTTAAATGCCCTAACCTCCCATACCTTACAGAAATACAGGTATGCGAATAAGTACAAGTGTAAGGGACAAGGGGTGGGTGCTAGTGAGAAGACATGAAGGGAGGAGAGACTGTGGAAAATAATTTAAAAATTCTAAAAACATGAGGTTTCTTGTTTTTGTAATGGAGTGGCTGATGACAATAAATTGCATACACATCTGGGGCACATAAAATTTAAATAGCCCATGCTAGACGTCTAACAGTTCCTTCTCACCATTGTCACTGGTCATATCCATCAGGAACAACATAATGGATCCCTCTGTAGGCCCCTATAGGACCTGGCCCTCAATGTGGATCAGTGTGGTAGGCAATGTTCCATTCTCAGAAGGGAGGTTGGATAGCATACTCTGCCTATCACCTGAGGATGATGGGTCCTGAAATTAGTGTAGCCTGGAATATTCCTAGCAGTGACCATGGAATGTGAGCTCAGACCTACAGGGATTCAGAGGTTACATAGGCTTCTGTGCTGACTATGAGCCCCAGATCAGATTGATGGGGTATATGTACAGTTAACAATATTTACACACTTTTCCCATATTTGGGAGCTACTCTCTTCCCTAATCCAGGTTTCTGGTCCTTCCCCCCACCCCCACCAGACCATAACTTAGGTCACCTGCATACTAGGTGTCAGGTGCAGGCAAAAACTAGTTGGGTCATGGGCCCCTTGGGACATAAAATAGACCTCCTAGCTTTTTCCAAAATGGAGACCCCAAATCTTTATCCTTACTATTCCAGCCTTTAGGTTCATGATAAGTCAACAATTTGCTCTGCTTTCCATCTTTTTTTAAATGTTATTTTCTTTTCTCTTTTCTTGCCCTTGTTGTTTAATCATTGTTGTGATTGTCATTGTTGTTATTGATGTCGTTGTTGGACAGGAGAGAGGAGGGGAAGACAGAGAGGCGGAGAGAAAGCTAGACACCTGCATACCTGCTTCATCACTTGTGAAGTGACCCCCCTGCAGGTGGGGAGCTAGGGACTCAAACTGGGATCCTGGTGTTGGTCCTTGTGCTTTGTGCTATGTGTGCTTAACCTGCTGCTATACAGCCTGGACCCCAAGCCCTGATTTTATAGGAAGTTTTTCAGTCCATGAGAATAGATGGCACAATTATTTCTCTTTAAACTTTTTATATACAAATTTTAGAGCACTGCTGAAACTGTTACCTCTTGACTCACAACTACTGTTTAATTTTCTAACTGTTTAATATTTGCCTACCTGGCCCCACATAACATTAAAGGACAACAAACAAACAGTTTACGAATATGAAAATGAGGAGATTCAAGCAACAATTTCTTCATGTCTAAGGATCCCTGATATCATTTCTAACTCTGGTCTCTTTTTTCTCACCATGGTAAAGAAAACTATGGGCCACCTTAGGGAAACCTATATATGTCATGCCCCGAGGAATCATCTGTACACAATACAGCTTAGTATTTTGCTTTGTAACAACTCAAATTGCCAAGACATTCTTTCATTAAGAAATGTGCCCTATCAATTTCACCAAACAGAAACATACAACTTTAACTTGATGAAAAATAAATTTATTCAAAATCTTTAAAAAGTGAAATATTCCTGTTTCAGCAGTAAAGTATGATTTTTTTCCAAAAAAATTTTTCTTCACTGTAGAGGAACTTCACAATTATAGGTGAATGACTGTTCAAAGGAAGAGACCTCTACTATAACAGGTTTCCCCAGAGTGGCTTTGGGCAGAGGGAAGTGGCAACATTGGAACTCAAATTATCAAGCTATTCAAGTTCAATGGTTCAATCTGAGTGCACTATCATTAGAAAATTAAAAGCTAATTACTAACATCTTTATGTATAACCAGGACCAAAGGGGAAGTGACTTAGGTTTCAACTTCAGTTGCTTTAGTTTTAGAAGGAAAAGTACTTCCATAAAAAAGTTTATTTTCAACAGTGAATAAAAATGTTAGGTCACATCAGTAATAAAGTAATGCCCTGGGACTTTATTGAGTATTTTGAGTCTGTTTTTATCTCCACTTGAAAAACTGTATTACAAAATCCACTGAAGTGAATTATAAGATAAACCCTGTCTATAAGATTTCTAATGTCCTATAAATTCTGTCATCCATACAAACTTGCTGTTTCTTCTCAAAGGCCAGCCATATGAGGTACCTCTGTAAGTGTGGCTGCTTTGGAGGGCAGAGAAGGATAAAAATCTATTTCCTCCACCAGGAAACCTTTGCTCACCAATGTGTGAGATGAGAAACCTTTCGTACACAGAGCTCAGGTTCCCCATGTGGTCACAAATTTGATGTTGGATCCCTGACAGAATATGGAAGATGCTAGTTTGACACTAGGTGAGATAGAAGCAGCAAGGTATATTCTTGGGTAAGGCACAAGAACACTATAAAATATAAGCAGATGTATTATAGATAGAAATCACACCAGTCTTTCAGTTAAATTAAAATTTACATAGGAGGTGGTGGGAACTGTGTGGAGTTGTACCCCTCTTATCCTATGGTTTTGTTAATGTCTCCTTTTGTAAAGAAATAAAAAAAATTACATAGGAGCATTTTTTAAAAATAATGAGATGGCACTAAAATGAATAATATATGTAATATATTTATTGTGTAATGTATATTTCTATTTATTTACTGTTGGTATGCATGAGACCCCTTCTGTTTCATTTGGTTTAAATCGCCCCTGCTTAACACTATTCTATTTACATAACCACTTCATTCTATTTATATAACCGCTGTTAACAAGTACCTCCCTCCAGGGCATTGGTTCAATCTCCACTGTTTCATGATATGTTTTTGCTCTACCCCCCCTCCTTGTCACACCCTGATCCTCTCCTTGTCACACTCTGATTGTCACCAGTCACTTTTCTCTCCACCCTCTCTATGTCACACCCTGTTTCCACCCTACTTGGCAAGTATATATAAAGACAGCATTGTGAGTTTTAGAGTACTTTACCTTGAGTTTAGCTTAGCTTGGCTTAGATTGTGCTGCGTCCTGCATGAATAAAGAGATACTGCCTACAGCTCAACTATGAGTCCCTGGTCGTCTGTTACCCGCCCGTGAAGCCAGCCCGGCGAAAACAACATAACCCGTCGAAAATAACAATTTACCATCATAGATATCACTCTGTTTTTAGTAAAATGCTATATTTTTATTGAGACACAAGTTAAGTGAACATGATGAATTGTTTTCTTAGATATTGGTTCAATTTTTTTGATGGAATAAATGTAAATTATAGAAAATTCTACATTTAGTTTTTCTTTTTCTTTCTTTTTTTTTTATTTTATCAAAATTTGCTTGACTTGGGCAAGGGAGACAGCATAATAGTTGTGTAAACAAACTCTAATGCCTGAGGCTCTGAGGCTCTGAGGCTCTGAGGTTCCAGTCCCAGTTCCAGTCCCAGTCCCAGTCCCAGTCCCAGTCCCAGGCTCAATCCCAGCCCCCCCCCCCCCCCCCCCCCCCCCCCCCCCGCCCAGCCAGAGCTGAGTAGTGCTTTGGAGAAAAAAATACTTTTTGGTAACAAAATACACACAAGCTGAAATGGAGCACTTTGGTTATCTTGCAGTGGATGGTCCTGATCTTGGAGTGGATGGTCCTGAGGCATTTTACACACACGCGCGCACACACACACACACACACACACACACACACTGATCTTGGAGTGGATGGTCCTGAGGCATTTTACACACACACACACACACACACCCTCCCCTTCCCCCAGGGACAGGGCTTTCTGACCTGACCCTGAAAGGTCAAGGTGGCCTGAAATTACTCATTTGGTTTAATCAGTTGGAGGAAGCTGTTTGAAAGAAGTAGCAAATATGTTGCAACTTTTTTCTTCTTCCTTTTTTTTTATTTTATTTTATTCCAGGAGGGTCCATCTGTTCACTCAGGTACCCCCACCCCTATTCCTGCTTGCTCTTTAAGCTTCAAATTACTAAAAGAATCTAAAACCTGTTACAAGTCATGTTTGGAGAGGACAAACACCAGAAACACATAATTTTCCAGGCTACAAGGTGACCACTTTGTTACCAACCCTCCTCCTGTTTTTTGTTTGTTTGTTTTGTTTTAAGAAATAGGTAAGACGGAAGTCTTAGGCCTCTTACAAACCTTGCCTGAATCAAAGAGACAGGAGGGTAGAGTGGAGCCTCTTCTATCCTATTTCTGTCTGTGATTCAGCTGTTCTGGGCCTCTTCTGGAAAGAGAGTTACAGTGTGAGGAGGCTTTGTGTGATCAGCTTATTTCATGTAGTAGAAAGTCTTTGAGGCTCACACATGCTGTAGAAAATATCACAACAGCCTTCCTTTGAGACAAAATGATACTAATATGCATTTAATAAATGGATGCCACCACTCACCTGTTCATGGCTACTTGGGCTTTGTCTGAGTTTGAGCCAATGTGAATAATGCTGCTGTGAATGCCCCTACCATGGTTCTTCCTTGCTCTTTATTTCATAGACTCAGTCAAAAAGACTTAAATTAGATAATTGAGGGGTGTCTCGAGCAAGTAATTAGAGTAAGGTCTTTCTCAGAGAGCTTGTTGGGGTTAAGCAATAATTTTCACTTATTTTTAGATGCCATAGGAGGGTCACACAATTCATACAACACACAGTCAACCCAATACCTTTCCTTACTTAATAGCTGTTCGCAGGTAAGGCGCAGGACATGTCAGAGAGGAGGTCCTTTGTCTGCTGGTGTGACAGGATAAGTGAGGGCCCCTGGAGGCTGGGGAAGTGGTTACTTAGCCTAGCCACATGTGTTTTAAGTTGTTTTATTATTATTATTTATTTTCCCTTTTTGTTGCCCCCTTTTTATTTAGGTGTATTAGTTTTTTTATTTTATTTATTTTATTTTATTTTATTTATTTAAGAAAGGAGACATTAACCAAATCGTAGGATGGGGGGAGGTACAACTCCACACAATTTCTGCCACCCAATCTCCAGATCCCCTCTCCTCCCCTCATAGCTTTCCCATTCTCTATCCCTCTGGGTGCATGGACTGAGGGTGGTTGTGGGTTGCAGAAGGTGGGAGGTCTGGCTTCTGTAGTTGCTTTTCTGCTGAACATGGGTGTAAACTGGTTGGTCCATACTCCCAGTCTGCCTCTCTCTTTCTCTAGTAGGGTGAGTCTCTGGGGAAGTGGAGCTCCAGGATGCATTGGTGGGGTCTTCAGTCCAGGGAAGCCTGGCCGGCATCCTGCTAGCATCTGGAACCTGGTGGCTGAAAAGAGAGTTAACATACGAAGCCAAACAAATTGTTGAAGAATCATGGACCCAAAGGTTGGAATAGTGGAGATGAAGTGTTGGGGGGTACTCACTGCAAACTCTAGTGTACTACTGCTTTCAGATATATATTTGCCCTAGTTTATGGATACCTGTAAACATATGCTCTATCTCCTGACCTGGTCTATATCTAGGTTTTGGGACTTTGTTAGGAAGTGAACCACCTGGGATGGAATTAGAGAATACTATGAACGGAAGTTTTTAGCAGCACTGGCAGCATCCCGGTCAGTAATGGTTGAAGTGCTTCATCCAGTTGGTTTCTGAGCCTTTACTTATATTTAGCTTGCCTCTGGTTTTAAGGTTACATTTCCATTGGTCAATCAGGTTCGGGTTGACATATGTATTCATATGTCTCTGCCTTTATCACACTATGCAGGAGCACTATGGTTACTATAGTTCCTAGAGTTACATGTTCACTATGAGGGGGGTCTAGGCTTACCCTGACACTGCAGAGTATGCGGTTTAGTAAGTATACTCAGTGGGGGTGGGTAGGATAATAGTTATGTAAAGAGACCCTCAGGCCTGAAAGTAGAAAGTCCCATGTTCAATCCCCCACACCTAGTTTTTCTGTTATTTTTTTTTATGCTCAGTGATGGTTAACACACTCACTCATACACAAATATGCGCACACACACACACACACATTAATCATGTAGAACCATTTATATACAACCACAAGATACATTTGATGTGCTTTTAAGCCGTGATACTTATTTTTTAGATCTTACCCATCAGTTCAAATGTTTATATTGAAATTAGCTCTTGAGTCTTCATCTTGCCTAATATAAATCAATTTTATGTGAATAAACATGCTTTATGAATATTTTAACACATGAATTAAATTTTTATTGAACAATGTTGCTTAAAATATTTTTTTCTTGTTGTCACTGGAGTTTCATTGCTCTGAGTTGATTTTTTTCAGATAGTAAAGTGAGGCAGAGACACAGGGAGAGAGGGAAAGATACCTCAGTGGGGCTTGAATCTGGGTTATGCACATGACAAAGAAGGCATACTGTCAAGGCAAGCCATCATGCTTGAATGATTTTAAGTAGGTGCAAAGACTTTTTTTATTAAAGAATTTATTTATTTATTCATGAGAAAGATAGGAGGAGAGAAAGAACCAGACATCACTCTGCTGCCGGGATCGAACTCAGGACCTCATGGTTGAGCATCCAATGCCTCATCCACTGTGCCACCTCCTAGACCACATGAGATTTTGTTTCTATGATCTCAGGGTGTAAGTGTAGAATTTACATCTTTACTAAACAGGATTTTTTAATGAATAAAATTATGAAAAGCTTTACACATATTCATTTTTAATAAGTGTCAGGCAAATGCCAAATTTCTTTCAGAAAGCACTTATTCTCTCATGTTGTCATATCATTTTTTTCCTTTTTTATTGATTTAATAATGATCAACAAGATTGTAGGACAAGAGGGGTATAATTCCACACAATTCCTACTATCAGAGTTCCATATTCCACCCCCTCCATTGGAAGTTGCTCCAGGTCCCCTGCCCCTCTGCCAGTGGAATTGAGGATCAGAGCTGCCCTCTGGGAGTCCTGGGGTGGCTCCCTGTAGCAGGGACAAAGTGCTCAGAGAGACAAGCAGTCAGTTCTGGGAAAGCCTCAGTGGGACAACTCGTTTATTAGGGGAAAAGCAGGCAAATATACCCATTGCTGGGGGGGGGGAAGGTTGAGGTAATTATTAACCCAAACTCAGAGCAACACAATGCATAGTCACATTTTGACCTACAGACTATTTGATCACAAGTGAAAGGTTACCATACAAGGTTTGATTACAAGCTTCCAGAGGTAGATTGCAGGCACTTAGGGCAGGGGAGGGGGGAGGCATCTGAGCAATAGAATATTTGCTGGCGGTTTTCAAGTTAGCCATACATAGTAGTTTACAGTCTTTGTTTAAAAAGGGAGGAAGGGTGGCATGTGTACAGAGGCACCCATGTCTGGGGATCCAAATCATAAATTCCAGAGGTCAGGAGGGACCTGCCATATGTCAACTGTCAGTATAGTTTTGTTCCTCACAATAAATTTTATCCACTCTGAATGAAAGGATGTTTGTTATTGTGAAGTCTACCTTTCATTGGCTCTTTAAACTTTCATTAACACCAGAAAAATAATTTCAACAATCACACTAACAATGCAGGGATTTGCATACAACTTTAATATTTATGAAACTTAATCTAGATTTTAGTTTTACATTCAAAATAAACCATTTAAAAACTAATTTGTAACAAAGCTAGTACATTTATTTTATGGAATGAAATGCCATGCTATAAGGAAGAAAAGTAACTAAAGCCATAGTTTTCAGTCATAATCTCTATAACTAAGTGACTTTATTAAACTACATTCAAATAACTTTCTTTTTTATGAAACTTTAAAAATGGTCAAACTGTGCATAACATTAGTAATTTATGAGTTCTTAATTTGAAGTGGGAAATGATATCAGATCCACTGCAATTGCACTCCTAACTAAAACATCTTTGTCTTGACTATGTTGATAAATTTCTTGGATCTGATAGTTACAGTTTTGTTAGAAAATCAAGACAAAAATACTTTTCTGTTTAAAGATATTTCAAATTTTAGGTGAAAATTCTAGGTTGAAAGGGTAAATGTTGACCATTTCCTAAGTTATAAAAATATTTTTATCCACTTACTACCTATCATTTTCTATTTAAAAATTAATTAAATCGGGCTGTAGGTAGATCAGTGGGCAGACTACGTGCCTTCCATGCATGAGACCCTGGATTTATTCCTCAAGACAACATAAACTTAATTAAATATAACAAATACATTAAAATATGTTCATTTTAAGTATTAAGTAAACAAAGCAAAACTGAGTATACATGACAATGATAGATCAAATAGTCATGCTAGTGTCATTCATAAATTAGTGTCCTATGCCATGCTTCCTTCAGAGAACATGCTAGTGTAGAGATAGTTATTAGGGTGGTTAAATACAAAGGAAGTTGTCAAAGATAGAATCAGTTACCCAACTTAATGTTTGGATTTTCCCTGCATAAATATGTGTTATCATTCCCCCAATAACTCTCAAATTTCCTGTAGATGCTAGTGCAGACCCTCTTTTTCCTATTAAGATAGTCCACTCACTACTCAAATTGCTTAGCATCAGAAATGACTGGGGCTTATTGTCCTCTCCAGATCGTCATAGGATTATCTTCTGAGGGTGATTCACCCTAGCTTATCAAAGGTAAGAGGGTCTTTTTTTTTTTTTAAATACTTAATATATGATGTATAAATATTTAGTTTTACCCTTTTCTCTTTTCTGGTGTATTTTCATTGCTCTTTAAAAAAAAGTTATCTCTATTTGATAGAGACAGCCAGGTATCGAGGGAGGAGAGGAAGAGAGGTGGAGAGACACCTGCAGACCTGCTATACCAATCACAGAGCTTTCCTCCTGTAAGTGTGGACTGGGGGCTTGAACTGGAGTCCTTCTGTATTGTAACATGTTCACTCAACCAGGTGCACCATCATCTGCCCCCTGCTTTGCTTGTATTTTGGAAAATTTCAACTACTTCATAAATATGATTGACCTATACTTTCCCTGTCATTTAGTTACATCAGG
Organism: Erinaceus europaeus; assembly: GCF_950295315.1. NCBI lineage: Eukaryota > Metazoa > Chordata > Mammalia > Eulipotyphla > Erinaceidae > Erinaceus > Erinaceus europaeus. The sequence continues at coordinate 41,954,443 of NC_080164.1, read as the reverse complement.
TTTTGGTATCAAGCTATTTCTGAATTTTTTTATTGTTTTCTTTTTTTTTTTTTTTTTTCCTCCCAGGGCTATTGCTGGGCTTGGTGCCTGAACCATGAATCCACTGCTCCTGGAGGCCATTTTTCCCACTTTTGTTGCCCTTGTTGTTGTAGCCTCGTTGTGGTTATTATTATTGCCATTGTTGATGTTGTTCATTGTTGGATAGGACAGAGAGAAATGGAGAGAGGAGGGGAAGACAGAGAGGGGGAGAGAAAGATAGACACCTGCAGACCTGCTTCACCACCTGTGAAGCGACTCTCCTGCAGTTATTGTCTTCTTTTGTCAGTTTTGGAAATATGTGTATTTTATGAAATTGCTCAAATAAATTATAGCTCTTCAGTAGAGTTTTTCCACTATGGTTTTGGTGCTCAAATTCCCAAGTGGTAAATTTTGAAAGATCAGGTCTTTGGAAGTAGCATTTTTGGCCTCCTGTGGATCTGACCAGAGGTTAATATGGAGGACTGGAGTAAAAATATTTATTTATTTATTTGTTTGTATTTATTTAGTGAAAGAGATAGAGAAACACACACACACACACTCTCTCTCTCACACACATAGACTCTGAGAGAGAGAGAGAGAGAGAGAGAGAAAGAGAGAGAGAGAGACCAGAACACTACTCAGTTTTGACTTATGGCAGCGCAAAAGACTGAACCTGGGACCTCAGAGCATCAGGCATGAAAGTCTTTTGCATAACCATTATGCTATCACTCCAACTTCAAAGTACTCTTTTTTCCCCCTGTGTTCTAGGTGAAAAGACTGTTTCATAGTTAAAGTGCCAGTCTGTGAACAAGTAATACTCATTGATTAAAACATAAATTTGCATCAATACACATAATATGAAAAAATTAGTTCAAATCTGATGGTGACCTTGACTCTATAAACTCTCTAATACCTAATTCACCTATGAAGCCACATTGAAGTCCTTCACATTGACTATTCAGTGCCCACACAGATAGTAGTGGCTCTTTCAGTGAAACTCTTCTGGGACCACAGCCATCACCTGTCCACTGGAAACCCCCAATAAGAGGGAGGGAGATTCAGAAGGGGGGGGACCGTCAATATGGGATCACACAGTATGAGGGGGGAATAAGAATCAGGGCCTCCAATTTCGGCTCCCTTACCTCATTCCATCAGAGCAAAGTACATTTTGGGCATACATAGCCATTCGCTTCAATTTTCTGGACAGACAGTTGCTGGCATATCTTTTTATTTATGTACATTTGGACAGTAAAAAGCCAAACGCTAGAGTAAATCTCATGAAGCAAAAACATTTGCTAATGAAAATCAAGCCTCTTGTATTTCACTGCATAGTACACAGTAGATTATTCCATTAGTAACAAAGGAATGCTGGAAAAGCATGTATATAAACCTTGAGCCAACGGCCAAGCATTAAAACAGTATAGTTTCTTCAATATGAACCTGGGGAAGTGACAAGATAACTAACTTTGAGTAAGAGTTATTCAGATGGAGAATGTAAAGCAATTGAGCAGAAATTTCAGTATCCTTCTAAATTGTGGGCATGAAACTTTTGGCTCAACTGAGGGAACACACTCCTGACTGCCACAAGTATTCCTACTAAAATCATAATGCACACTTCCCTTTTGTTTGTATAATATTTTTCTCATGAAAACAAGATTTTAATAAGGCAGTTGAGAGTAAAATCTGTCTACATTAGGCTTCGGAAACAATAGCATTTGTTTCAAGAGGCTCTTGATGAGTTAGGAGTTACTGAAAGAATTGTATTGCTTCTGGCAGAAATAACACAAGTAAGAGTTTAGTAGATACTTGTAAAAAGGTACAAACAATGTTTATTCAAAGTGGAATCAAAGCATGAGTGATACCCTAGTAGTTGTTGGCTTATTACCTTATTTTTCATATGCTGCTCAAACATCATGTCTTGTCCTCTCTGTAAACTTTGAAGTGATTGTGCTTACTTACTTCAGTATGAATGCACTCCTCAAAGTTGAATGATTAGTGGGTTTTAGTATTTTGTTGATATTCACTGTTATTCAGCTCTTTTGTATTAAAAAAAAGATGAAATGAATGGCTCTCTTTACCAAATGTACCTGAGAGTCCCTTCAGTTTTTTTAAAATTATCTTTATTTATTGATTGGATAGAGACAGTCAGAAATTGAGAGAGAAGGGAGGGATAGAGAGGGTGAGAGACAGAGAGACACCTGCAGCACTCTTCACCACTTGTGAAGCTTTCCCCCTGTAGGTGGGGACTGGGGGCTTGAACCTAGGTCCTTGCGCATTGTAACATGTGCGCTCAACCAAGCGCTCCACCACCCGGCCCCTTCCTTCAGTTTTTTTGAATATATAAAATCATTAATTTTGAGGGACAGCTTCTATAATTTCTTGTTCACTCTTTAAATAGTCCTTTTAGGTGACATATATTTATTTCTCCTTCATATATTTCTTTATTTCTTTAGCAGTAGGGTTATGTACACTTAAAGAGGAGAGCAATACTGCTGAAGACCTCTGCTGTGAGAAGTGTTGGATGTGTGAAGGAAATGACTGATGGAAAAAGTTACCCTTTAAGTATCAAGGATATCTTTAAGTGTGACATTTTTTTTTTTTGAAGAGGAAAAGAATTCTGACTTAAAGTGAATGACTTTTTATTACTCTGGCCATGCTCTCTTTTGCAATGAATTGTATCATTTGAAAGAGTCAGGTCTTTTTCATGATGTTACTAGATATTTTCCCAGATGGATTTCCATGGAGAGGAAGAGAAAGATGGTGATAATACTGCCTTTGAGCACTGGACAATTTTTTTATGCCATTCATTGATACATAGGCATAATTTTCACTGTAGAGAGATAAAGCTGTGGCATGAAAAGTGGCATTTACTCTCTGCTTCCACACAATGAATTTTGAAATGTCTTTTTTCTTCATGTTGTAGCTTTTGCTTATTTCTGTTGAGCATCCTGGCTTATCACGTCAAAGTTGAACATGTATTCTCAGTGTGAGTGTTCAGTGTGCTGCGTGTGTGACTATTATAGTAGCTATGTTCCAAGGCAAATGGAATAGAGACAATAACTGCAAATCATTTTGTGAGAAATATTTTGCAAAGCAAGAACCTGTGATGAAAGCAAAGTTACCAGGTGAATAAAATATTTTAAAAAGTATGACATAGACTTTTGTTTTATTACAGATATGCCATATAACATTTTCTTGTATCTCACTGTAAGTATACATTGACACTCAAATAATTTTAATTTAACAGACCATCCTGTGTTTCATTTGATAAATATGACAATGATATCTTCTTGTCAACTTCAATTATCTACTTTTCTCTTAGTAATATGATCCAGTATATTTGTAAGACCAGTAATTTTTGATCAAGTGATAATGCTATATGTAAAGAAAACCAGAGACACAAAATAATTTTTTTCTGCCAATAAAGAATCTACCTTTATTTTGGTACATAGATAAAATGTGATTCTGATAGTCATAACCCCATCAGGGATTGTGATGAAACTTTGGCAACTTATTGGTGGACAGGACAGAAAGAAATAGAGATAGGAGGGGAAGACAGAGAGGGGAAGAGAAAAATAGAAACCTACAGACCTGCTTCACCACCTGTGAAGTGATTCCCCTGCAGGGTGGGGAGCCCGGGGCTTGAACCAGGGTCCTTATGCCAGTCCTTGCGCTTTGTGCCATGTGAGCTTAACCAGCTGCGCTACCACCTGACTCCCTGTATCTTTTATTTTAATTATATCTAGAAGCCCCCAAGGACATCAAAGTCATGCTGTATTATAAATTTGTTAATTTCTATTTTACATAGTCATGTGTCAATTCAAACATCTACTTACTGTTAATTTGTGATTAAATATACTTTAAACATCTACTTATTTAAAATAAGACAATGTAGAATTAACAAGTTAGTATGCCATTCCTGAACTCTTGTGAAAAGTTTCGCACCACACAGGTTGATACCTCTGTGATAATGAGATTATTTCTGGAGCTCTGACAGTATGAAAGGGAGACACTAACTTGTAGTTATTTAACATTGCTTATATTTATTCACATAAAAGTTTCCATAAAAATAATATCCTGTCTAAGTGAACTAAGTCAGAAAGATAAAGATGAGTATGGGATGATCCCACTCATCAACAGAAGCTGACTTAGAAGATCTGAAAGGGAAACTAAAAGCAGGACCTGATCAAATTGTAAGTAGGGCACCAAAGTAAAAACCCAGTGGTGAGGGGTAGACATGTAGCTTCCTGGGCCAGTGGGGGCTGGGAGTGGGTGGGAGGGATGGGTCACAGTCCTTTGGTGGTGGGAATGGTGTTTATGTACACTCCTAGCAAAATGTAGACATATAAATCAGTAGTTAATTAATATGAGAGGGGGAAATCAATTGTATGTCTCAAAGTTTCTCAAAAGACAAACTGAATCTTTTTAATATATAGGCTATGTATTTGATATGCGGACTCTCTCAAAAGCCTAGACCAAGTAGATTAGAAGCATCCAATAGCACAGCTATATACAAGATACTGGGTACTGTACAGCAAACCATAACAAAGGGACTTTTCAAAGTTAACCCAATTAACAAATAATGTGATGATAATATTAACTATCGATTGTCTTTTTGAACCCTAAGACAGCAGGAACCTCACATCTTCACTATAGAGCCCCTACTTCCCTCACTCCTGGCACCCTTGGATAGGGCCCACTTTCCCGTATGCATCTCCCAATCCAAACCAAATAATATTGCATCCGCCTATCACAACCTAACCAACGCAACGATTGCCACCTCAACATGCTTCACCTCAGACTGTATCCAGAGACTTCACGTGTGGAATGACAACCCTTCAGCTTCATTACTCGGGTGAGACCTTTCCTTTAATAGTACACTCTAATTTCATCTCAGGTAGTTCATTTTCTAACAAAGTCCCATAACCTAGATATACACCAGTTTCTGTGAGAGAGAGCTTATGTGCACACGTATCCATAAACTACTGCAAAATATATACCTGAAAGCAGAAGTACACTAGAGTTTGCAGTGAGTACCTCCCTAACACTTCCTCTCCACTATTCCAAGCTTGGGATCCATGATTGCTCAACAAATTGTTTGGCTTCATATGTTAACTCTCTTTTCAATCACCAGGTTCCAGATGCCACCAGGATGCTGGCTAGGCTTCCCTGGATTGAAGACCCCACCAATGTGTCCTGGAGCTCAGCTTCCCCAGAGACACACCTTACTAGGGAAAGAGAGAGGCAGACTGGGGGTATGGACCGACCAGTCAACGCCCATGTTCAGCGGGGAAGCAATTACAGAAACCAGACCTTCTAGCTTCTGCAACCCTCAATGACCCTGGGTCCATGCTCCCAGAGGGCTAGAGAATGGGAAAGGTACCATGGGAGGGGGTGGGTTATGGGGATTGGGTGGTGGGAATTGTGTGGAGTTGTACCCCTCCTACCTTATGTTTTTGTTCACTAATCCTTTCTTAAATAAAAAATTAAAAAAAAAAATATCCTGTCTTCTGTGGTTTTTCAGAAAAGTGACATACTGAGTTGTTTGTCAGGTCTAAATTTGGAGAGAACAGAAATGAAATTTGGAACTTGAGTCTATAGCTGTTTCCTACACTACATCAAGGGTTGTTGGTGAGTTTTTTTCTTTGTTGCTTTTCTACATCCTAAGACATTCCTCATAGACTAAGTAGACCACTATAACTCTAGAACTGACTCTTTCAGAAATATTTTCTTCACTTTTAATGATAATATACCATAATGCCTATAGAGAGATATCAAGATTTTTATCACAACTATTATAATCATATATGGCATTTCAGGTATAGTCAGCCTAGGCTTGTGACCAGGAAGTGATAGAAATAGGATGAGGAAAGATGAGGCAAAGAGCAAGAAATTTGAGTTATAAAACTAAATTCACGGGGGTCGGGCGGTGGCGCAGTGGGTTAAGCGCATGTGGCGCAAAGCGCAGGGACTGGCGTAAGGATCCTAGTTCGAGCCCCCGGCTCCCCACCTGCAAGGGAGTCGCTTCACAGGCAGTGAAGCAAGTCTGCAGGTGTCTATCTTTCTCTCCCCTTCTCTGTCTTCCCCTCCTCTCTCCATTTCTCTCTGTCCTATCCAACAACGAATTGCGTCAACAAGGGCAATAATAATAACCACAATGAAGCTACAACAAAGGCAACAAAAGGGGTAAAAATGGCCTCCAGGAGCGGTGGATTCATGGTGCAGGCACCGAGCCCAGCAATAACCCTGGAGGTGGGAAAAAAAAAAAAACCTAAATTCACAGTATCTGGAGTTATAGTTGAAACAAGAGACATAGTAAAGATGAGACACTTAAGAGAAAAAAGTAGAAAATGAGAAGAAAAAGGTCACTTTGGCCAACTTTCTGCACACTGTAAACTTGTCCCCTTAGGAGAAGAGCTGAAAACCCTGAAGGGAGTGCTTACTGGATCAGAGTCACACAGACCTGGAAGAGGGACAGAACGGAATTAAAATTCAGTGGACTTTGTTTCCTGGGTGATGCTCTCAGTCTTTATCCTATGGCTAAGTTACCATTCTTCTCTTTTCTTTTTTTTTTTTTTTTAACTTTTATTTATTTTATTGTTTAATCGGATAGAACAGAGAGAAATTAAGAGGATAGGATATTATTAAGAGGATAGGAATATTATTAAGAGGATAGGAAATTAAGAGGATAGGATATTTTCTTTTACAGCATAATTATTTCTCCTTTATGATACTTCATGTGCTTCTCTTTGCTTTTCAGTCTGAGATATTCATTATGATTTGAGAAGACATCTTCTCATACTCTCCATAGAGTGAGTATGAGAAGGTTTCCCAAGGTTTATCTGTGATCCCTGGATTTGAAAGTCTGAAGTTTGAGTCAATATTTGTTACTCTTCCCAATTGTTTGCAAGCAAATGATATTTTAAAACATTTAATAAAAAAGCATTCATTTACTATTTCCTCACAGAGGTAATTTTATATGTAGATAGGTGTAAATAGAATATGAGGAAGTTTATGAAATTTTAAATGAAAAAAAATATGTCAGTCTAATATTTGCATTGGGTACATGATAATGAAAGTACAAATGTTTTAAATCTCAATTTTTCCTGACTCTAAGAATAAAAGCAAAATAGGACTGGGATTAAAATGGATGTAAAATGGATGGCAACATAGTCAGTGTTAACAAACACCATCACTTGTAATTTTACACAAACTTCATGAAGCTGGAAACTGAGTTACAGAGTTTAGTGATCATTCCACTACAAATCAACATTTATTTGACAAGAATTGGCTGTTTTTGCTCTCACCTTTCTCACTTATAAAGTAAAGGGTAGTATACTAGTAGGATGAAATAAAAATCCATTTAAATTGGACCACTCTACCTTTCTAAGGACTTATAGCAATGCTTCTTGCAAACGATCATCAGATAGTTCAGGTTCTGGGCATGCAATCTGTAGAAGCCAACTCCTGATATTCACATGGCTTTAGCTCATCTCCAGAATGGGATGCTTTGTCTCATAGAGTTGCTTTGCTAACTAAATGTAATCCATGTAAGGTGCTCATATCAGTGTTTAATATGAATAAAATAAATGCAGCTATTAGAAAGAAAACTCATAGTTATACATAATTTATCAAGAGATTTTGATAGAGTTCCAAATTTTATTAAAGTGGTATTAGTTCTCTTCAAAGATTAAGCCTTTTACCCAAAACTAGGAAAGGAAACTGAGCATTTAATGAAAATAAATAAGCTTAGAATACTAGTTTCCTCCACATAGCAACAATCAACTGGGCTTAATTGTTTGAAATACATTCAAGTTAAGCTCCTTAGGAAGACTATGTCTGAACACACCTCTTTGATTTATTCTTAATGGAACATATTTTTACCTAGGATCAAATGTATAAAAAAGTAAAGTGATCTTTTTCCTTAATTTTCCTTGTTTTCACTTTTCTTCTCTGATCAGTTATTTGCTAATCATGACCTTGGTATTGAGAAATGAAGCAAAGATACTTGCCTGACTCTAAGAGTACAAGCAAAATAGGACTGGAATTAAAAGCTGTAAAATGGATGGCCAAATAGTTTTATCAAAGAGATTACCCTTCTCTCATGAAAGTGACTGATGTTAAGATGAAAATGTGTGCTTGTCATCAAAAGTAAGTATCTAGTCCCAGACCAGAGAACTGAAACATTTGCTGTGGTGAAGTCTGTCATTCTTTAAGTCAGCACATTGTTCTGTGTATGTAGCCACAGGGATACCAGTTAGATAGATATTCTTGATAGGTCATCATTCCAAGTAGGGTTATAACAGGAAATTGCCTACCCTGCCCCATAAGATAGAAAATAAATTCTGAGTCTCTTGAAATAATTGTTATCATCTCTTGTAACTTTAGCTTCTTCGTGTGATTTTACATCTTTGTTGTGACTGCCTATCATGGAAGGTGGTTTATTCACTACATTTACATTTAAATTCATCACAGGGTCTATTTGGCTTGCAGCAACTCTCTTAAACAGTTTTGCTGCTGTATTTTCCCATTCTCATAGTATCTTTGTATCCATGCTGTGTGTCATCTATTTTTGTCACTCATTATTGAGACATTTGGAACTTCCTGTCCAAGTATTTGCAGAGAACCATGGAGTCTAGGATGAACCATGGGACAGCTGGTCTCCCAATTCCCCTTGGCTGCAACCCAGGGACAAATGATTCTGAGTGTGTGACCAGGGGTGCAATGTTTCTGTGACCATTTCTGTTTCTCAGAACCCAGCCAGACAAGCTGTGTCCGTCCTCCCACCCTTACTTCCAGGCTTCATTCTGCACATGCTCTTCACAACTCAGAGGGGTTGTGTTCTCATTGCTCGCTTGCTGTAAACTTCTGGAGTTTACTCTCCCTGCACTCCTCCTTACCTTTGTTGCCTCACAAATAGTTTCTGTTGGAGCTCGGCCCTTTTGACAGCTCATTTACACATATCTATCTCCTTCTTCAGCTGTAAATGTATTTTGTGGATTCTTTATATTGCTTCTAGGTGATTATTTTAGAACAGAAATGGGAAAGATTCTGACTTTATAGAAACATTCTGATCAGCACAGGAACACCATCCCTTAATTCTTAAAATTCTCTTCTTTTCTGCTTTCTAATGCTCTCTCCTTAGGTTTTTCTCAAGGGACAGAATCATGACACTGAGGTATCCCATATTTTCATATAAACAAGAGTGATGTCTTATATCTCATAAAAATAAGACAGAGTTGTTGCCACATTGACATGACTCGAGATACCCAAGAAAGTATTCAGAGAGACTAGAGAGTTCTATGTCTGAGAGCCTGGGGATGATCTTCCCTAAACCAACAAAAGGACCTCTCCTAGGGGTCAGGGTCTTTTTATTAACAAGATTTACAAAGGATCTGGTATTCTGATACAGAGAGGTAGGGTTGGGTGGGAATCAGAACAAACAATGGGGTAATTATTAAATTGCTTAAAGCATAGTGTGTGGTAACTGAATCTGAAGATAGCAGGTTTAAACTCAGCATATGAATGACTACTGTTTGTCAGTAGCTTGCTCATGATCCTCTTCTATATCAAAGGTAAAAACACTAGATGTTCAGGAACTATGACTACTACCACTGAGCTTTTTACCCAATAACTTTATTTATGTCTGAGGCATATGCAGTCAGCTTACTGGAGACAGTCTTTTAGGCACTGAGTTAGATCCATCTGTTATGAATGTTCCCAACAACTTATGAATGTAAATACCTTTATCTTATTGAAACAGAGCAAGAGACTAGAGTGATCCATTATTATTATATTTTTTAGTTATAGGTGTTTTTGTAAAGCTTATTGGAGGGTTAGTGGTTTACACTACAGTTGTTGACACGTAAGAAGAACCTCTTATGTCTCCATGATTGGTTTCTAGGTATCGGCAGAAACAAATAAGCAAAGGTCTTCCAGTTATTTGCATTTTAGTGTGTGTGTTTTGAAATCTTTTACATAATCCGAGCATTATTTTAGTCAATGTTTTCTAAATATGAATAACTATCATTATTCAGATGTGAATTTTTTTTAGTCATCTGCCATTGAGCATTTAGTTTGTTTCTAGTATTTGACTATTGTAAATAATGCTTCCATTAATATAGAATACATATATCTCTTTGAACCAATGTTTTTGTATTCCTTTGATGGGGAATAATTGGATCACATGAAAATTTTATTTTTTTAAGGGTGTGAAAGAAGATAGATAAGAGCATTACTCTCCTATTTCATGTGATTCCAGGATCTACTTCAGAGTCCCACAAATTCAAGACACATGATTTATTGCTGAAGATTGTAAATGAAAGAAATCTTAATGAAGTATGATCTCTCAATACTGATTCATTAATCGTGGCATATATACCAAAATCATGTAAGATAGTAACAGGATAAACTGTGCAGGATAAAATTCATCATAGTATCTTGGCAACTTTTCTGTAAATTTGAGAGCATTTAAATATTTTTTGAAGGTGCTTATTATCTTAAAAAGATTTAAAAAAATTTATTATTATTTATTCCCATTTGTTGCCCTTGTTATTTTGTTGTTGTAGTTATGTTTGATGTCGTCGTTGTTTGATAGGACAGAGAGAAATGGAGAGAGGAGGGGGGAGAGAAAGATAGACACCTGCAGACCTGCTTCACTGCCTGTGAAGCAACTCCCCTGCAGGTGGGGAACCGGGGGCTTGAACCAGGATCCTTATTAGGCAGGTCCTTGCGCTTTGCGCCACGTGCGCTTAACCCGCTGTGCTACCGCCCTACTCCATCTTAAAAAGATTTTACAAATATAAGGTAATATACAGTCTATTATAAAACTTTTGTTTTTGTTTTTTCTATAAAATTGAAAATGGGTAAGTGGTAAACTTTTTATAGAATATATATACATATATATACACACACACATATATATGTAAATATATTGCTACCAGAGTTATCTCTTGGGCTATATGAATCCACTGCTTTCAGCAGTCATTTTCTCTGCTTTTATTTATTTTTTATGATTTGATAGGAGTGAGAAATTGAGAGGGGAAGGGGATAGAGAGGGAGGGAGAAAGAGAGAGACCTGCAGACCGTCTTCACCACTTGTGAAGCTTCTGCCCTGCAGGTGGAGAGTGGAGTTTATATTTTAAATATTTTATGTATTTTGGATAAATTCAGGGAGAAATTGAGAGGGGAGGGGTAGATAGAGAGGAAAAGAGAATGAGAGAGAAAGGGGGAGATAGAGAAAGAGACAGAGAGGTATAAATAGATGCTAGATGCTAGCTAGCTAGATAAATAGACAGACAGACAGACAGACAGACAGACAGATAAAGGGAATCTGGCAGAATGATTTTATCACTTGAAAAGCTTCCTCTCTTGTAGATGGGGACAAGTGATTTCAACCTGGGTCTATAGACACTGTAATGTGTTCACTACATCAGGTGCAACACTGCACAGTCCCAAAGTTTATTTTATTTTTTTATTTTCTATTTTTTATTTATAAGATGGAAATATTGACAGGACCATAGGATAAGAGGGGTATATTACCACACATTGCCCACAACCAGAGCTCCATATCCAATCCCCTCACTTGATAGCTTCCCTCTTCTTTATCCCTCTGGGAGTATGGACCCAGGATCATTCTGGGGTGCAGAAGGTGGAATGTCTGGCTTCTGTAATTGCTTCTCCACTGAACATGGACCTTGGCATGTTGATCCATACTAGCATACTGTCTCTCTTTTCCTAGTTGGGCAGGGATCTGAAGATGCCGGGTTCCAAGACACATGGTGGGGTCCTCTGCCCAAGGAAGTCGGCTTGGCATCATAGTATCACTTGGAACCTGGTTTATTTTTTTAATGTTCTAGTTGAATTTCATTTGATTGTTTCTTTTCCTTTCTCTGGACACTGACAAAAAATATGAATTAAAACTTTTGCAGATCTTTAATTTCTCATATATCATTAAGTAATAAAAATAACAGCAAAAATTAAAGATTGTAATTTAGTCTGATTCTATCACTAATACATGAGAAATGCATTTAAGTAATTTAAATTAATAGTTTAAGTGCTACAGTAATAAAATCTTGTTTTTTTCCAAGTTAAATATATTCATTATATAATGGGACTGTAGCTTTTAGTATTCCTAATAGATAACTGTGAAAACTCACTACGGAATTGCACTAAGATGAGGTAACATTTCTTTCCCCATATGAGATTTACAAACTCTTTAGCTCTGTGATCTTTGTTCTTATATATTATTGTTTGGTTAAAACTTATCAGGTTTCTTGAATTAAATGTCCTTATTTTTCCTGTGCAAGTTAACTGGTGGATAAGGATAAGGACTTTTTTGGATGGGCCAATGGAATAGGATAGAATCTAGAAATTAACCTACACATGAACAGGCACCTTATATATGACAAAGGGGCCAAAACTGCCAATGAGGAAAATAAGGTCTCTTTAACAAATGGTTCTTGGAGAACTGGACATCTACACATAGAGAAATGAAACTGGACCACCAATTAACACCTTACACCAGACAATACTCTCTGCATGTTAGCTGTTGGGCTCAGTAAAAAATTAGTAGTCACAGGTCCATCGGAATATTACTATAATAGACTTCTGAGCTTCTTCTTAAACCTTAAGACCTTCCCCTTTTTCTATAAAGCCCGTATTTCTCCCAGTCCTAGATCTTCAAGGGTGGGGTTCACTTTCCTGCATGCTTCTCTCAATTCATACCAACTGATACTGCATCTGCTGATCCCAGCCTAATCAATGCAACCAGTACCACCTCGGCATGTTTCACTTTGGACTGTGTACAGAGACATTAGGCATGGAATGTCAAACCTTCAGCTTCATTACTCTAGTGAGACCTTTCCTAGCTCATAGGACTCCTTAATTCCATTTCGGGTGGTTCACTTCCTAACAAAATCTCAAAACTTAGATATAGACCAGGGCTCATGAGATAGGGTATATGTACACATATGTCCATAAATTAGGGCAAAATATATACCTTAAAGCAAAAGTGCACAATAGCTTGGAATGAGTCAATAAATGTAGCAAGCCAGTAGAAAGACCTAAAAAAAGACACACCATAAAGTACCTAATCAAATAGTTTCTATTAGACTTGAAACCCTCCTCACCTACTTCCTATTACACCTCCCTCAATCACTCCAAAGCTAACTTTGTCAGACAAAGTAAACTACAAAAGTTGAATAAGGGCAAAAGACTAGCATACTTTAACGATGACTCTTTAGTCACTACCAGGCCACCCCATCAGCTGGGGTCCTAGTCTGGGAGTCCTGGGATTCCCACACAGACATGGTGGGCCTAGACCTTTAACAGATCCCTCCAGTCACTGTAACTGGTCATCTCCATTAGAAACAACACAACAGACCCCTTTCTGGGCCTCCATAGGGCCTTTTCCTCAATGTGGATCAACAATGGTAGGGACTGTTCCATTCTCAGAAGGTATGTTGAACAACATACTCTACCTACTACCCAAGGATGATGGGTCCTGAAATTAGTGCAGCTTGTAATGTTCCTAGCAGTGACCACGGACTGTGAGCTCAGACCTACAGGGATGCAGAGGTTACATAGGCTCCTGTGCTGAATATGGGCCCCAGGTCAAATTGATGGGGTTTGTAGTCAACAATGTTTATACACTTTTCCCATATTTGTGAGCTACTCTCTTCCCTGATCCAGCATTCTAGTCCTTTTTACAACTATGACACCATTTCCCCAAACAATAACTTGGATCTACTGCATACCAGATGCCAGGCTCAGACAAAAACTAGTAAAGTTAGGGGGTCCTTGAAATATACCTAAAATAGACCTACCAGCTTTTTCCAAAATGGAGACTCCAAATCTTCATCTGCAATATTCTTGCTTTTAGGTTCATGATTAGTCAACAATTTGTTCTGCTTTATATCTTAACTCTCTCAGCCACTAGGTTTCAGATGCTACCATGATGCCAACCTGACTTCCTTGAGCAGATGACCCCTACCATGTGTCCTGGATCCCTGCCTCCCCAGACCCCTGCCCACTAGGGAAAGAGAGACAGGCTGGGAGTATGGATCAATCTGCCAATGCCCATGTTCAGAGGAGAAGCAGTTACAGAAGCCAGACCTTCCACCATCTTCACCCCATAATGATCCTGGGTCCATACTCCCAGAGGGATAAAGAATAGGAAAGCTATCAAGGGAAGGGATGGGATATGGATTTCTGGTGGTGGGAACTGTGTGAAATTGTACCCTCTTATCCTATGGTCTTGTCAATCTTTCCATTTTATAAGTAAAAGTTATATAAATTAAAAAGAGCATCTAAATTTCTGCTTCTAAGGTGAGCTAGTAACGATGCTGAGTGAAAAATGTTCCTCTTGAAGCTGAACTGGAAAGAATGCAGACCTCTTCACCTTTTCTGTGCTTTATGTTTGAATCCTGTAAGGACATAGTCCTCCTAGAATGGAAACTGCCTGCAACTTTATTATAGCTTAATCATCTTAAAGTTTCCAGCTCCAAATGGAATCACATCTGCAGGATTGGGACTTCAACAGGTACACTTTGAGGTAACACAATTCATCTCATGATACTATGACACTTAAGTTTAGTCCAAGAATCCATATGCTAAAATATGCCATAACAAAATGTCCATGCATTGATTTCATTAGATTCTCTTAGAGAAATAATAATGGTTTACAGGCTTATAAGGTTATAAGTCCACACTGTACGCATTACCAAAATTCTGTGGCTCCTCCTTCCTGTCCCATCACAGTTCTCACAAAATCGTAGATTGGGTTTAATCACTTTTTTGGTAAGTCCGTGTGTTTTGATTCTCTACTTTCTATGTATGAGCATTTTGTCTTTCACTTCCTAGTTACTACACTAAGCATAATCACTTCTAGTCCCATCTAGTTTGTCCACAAAGACACAATTCTTTTTTGTTCTTCAGCTTTTTTTCTTTTTTTTAATTTAATTTTTTATTTAAGAAAGGATTAATTAACAAAACCATAGGGTAGGAGGGGTACAATTCTACACAATTCCCACCACCCATTCTCCATTTCCCACCCCCTCCCCTGATAGCTTTCCCATTCTCTGTCCCTCTGGGAGCATGGACCCAGGGTCATTGTGGGTTGCAGAAGGTGGAAGGTCTGGCTTCTGTAATTGCTTCCCCGCTGAACATGGGCGTTGACTGGTCGGTCCATACACCCAGTCTGCCTCTCTCTTTCCCTAGTAGGGTGGGTCTCTGGGGAAGCTGAGCTCCAGGACACATTGGTGGGGTCTTCAGTCTAGGGAAGCCTGGCCGGCATCCTGATGACATCTGGAACCTGGTGACTGAAAAGAGAGTTAATGTACGAAGCCAAACAAATTGTTGAGCAATCATGGACCCAAAGCTTGGAATAGTGGAGAGGAAATGTTAGGGGGGTACTCACTACAAACTCTAGTGCACTTCTGCTTTCAGGTATATATTTTGCAGTAGATTATGGATATGTGTGAACATATGCTCTCTCTCACAGAAACTGGTGTATATCTAGGTTTTGGGAGTTTGTTAGAAAGTGAACCACCTGAGATGAAATTAGAGTATACTATGAAAGGAAATGTCTCACCTGAGTAATGAAGTTGAAGGGTTGTCATTCTACACCTGAAGTCTCTGGACACAGTCTGAGGTGAAGCATGTTGAGGTGGCAATCATTGTGTTGGTTAGGTTGTGATCAGCAGATGCAATATTATTTGATATGGATTGGGAGATGCATACGGGAAAGTGGGCCTTATCCAAGGGTTCCAGGACTGGGGGAAGTAGAGGCTCTATAGTGGAGATGTGAGGTTCCTGCTGTCTTAGGGTTCAAAAAGACAATCGATAGTTAATATTATCATCACATTAATTGGCAATTGGGTTAACTTTGAAAAGTCCTTTTGTTAGGGTTTGCTGTACAGTACCCATTATCTTGTATATAGCTGTGCTATTGGTTGCTTCTGATCTACTTGGTATAGGCTTTTGAGAGAGTCTACATATCAATTACACAGCCTATATATTGAAAAGATTCAGTTTGTGTTTTGAGAAACTTCGAGACATACAATTAATTTTCCCCCTCTCGTATTAATTAACTAGTGATTTATATGACTACATTTTACTAGGAGTGCACATAAACACCATTCCCACCACCAAAGACTGTGACCCATCCCTCCCACCCACTCCCAGCCCCCACTGGCCCAGGAAGCTGCATGTCTACTCCTCACCACAGGGTTTTTACTTTGGTGCCCTACTTACAATTTGGTCAGGTCCTGCTTTTAGTTTCCCTTTCAGATCTTCTTAGTCAGCTTCTGTTGATGAGTGGGATCATCCCATACTCATCTTTATCTTTTTTTTTAAATTTTTTATTTAAGAAAGGATTAGTGAACAAAAGCATAAGGTAGGAGGGGTACAACTCCACACAATTCCCAACACCCAATCCCCATAACCCACCCCCTCCCATGGTAGCTTTCTCATTCTCTATCCCTCTGGGAGCATGGACCCAGGGTCGTTGAGGGTTGCAGAAGGTAGAAGGTCTGGCTTCTGTAATTGCTTCCCCGCTGAACGTGGGCGTTGACTGGTCGGTCCATACCCCCAGTCTGCCTCTCTCTTTCCCTAGTAGGGTGTGACTCTGGGGAAGCTGAGCTCCAGGACACATTGGTGGGGTCTTCAATCCAGGGAAGCCTAGCCAGCATCCTGGTGGCATCTGGAACCCGAGTAATGAAGCTGAAGGGTTGTCATTCCACACGTGAAGTCTCTGGATACATTCTGAGGTGAAGCATGTTGAGGTAGCAATCGTTGCTTTGGTTAGGTTGTGATCGGCAGATGCAATGTTATTTGGTTTGGATTGGGAGATGCATACAGGAAAGTGGGCCCTATCCAAGGGTTCCAGGACTGGGGGAAGTAGGGGCTCTATAGTGAAGATGTGAGGTTCCTGCTGTCTTAGGGTTCAAAAAGACAATCAATAGTTAATATTATTATCGCATTATTTGTTAATTGGGTTAACTTTGAAAAGTCCTTTTGTTATGGTTTGCTGTACAGTACCCAGTATCTTGTATATAGCTGTGCTATTGGAAGCTTCTAATCTACTTGGTCTAGGCTTTTGAGAGAGTCCGCATATCAAATACATAGCCTATATATTAAAAAGATTCAGTTTGTCTTTTGAGAAACTTTGAGACATACAATTGATTTCCCCCTCTCATATTAATTAACTACTGATTTATATGTCTACATTTTGCTAGGAGTGTACATAAACACCATTCCCACCACCAAAGGACTGTGACCCATCCCTCCCGCCCACTCCCACCCCCAACTGGCCCAAGAAGCTACATGCCTACCCCTCACCACTGGGTTTTTACTTTGGTGCCCTACTTACAATTTGATCAGGTCCTGCTTTTAGTTTCCCTTTCAGATCTTCTAAGTCAGCTTCTGTTGATGAGTGGGATCATCCCATACTCATCTTTATCTTTCTGACTTAGTTCACTTAACATAATTCCTTCTAGTTCTGTCCAAGATGTGTCAGCGAAGGTGGGTTCATTGTTCTTGATAGCTGCATAGTATTCCATTGTGTATATATAAACCACAGCTTTCTCAGCCACACATCTGGTGTTGGGCACCTGGGTTGCTTCCAGGTTTTAGCTATTATGAATTGTGCTGCTATGAACATAGGAGTACACACCTCTTTTTGGTTGGGTGTTATGGAGTCCTTGGGGTATAACCCAGGAGAGGAGTTACTGGATCATATGGAAGGTCCATGTCTAGCCTTCTGAGAGTTTTCCAGACTGCTATCCACAGAGGCTGGACCAATTTACATTCCCACCAGCAATGTAAAAGGGTTCCTCTGTCCCCACAACCTCTCCAGCATTTGTTGCTGCTGTCCTTTTTGATGTATGCCATTCTTACAGGAGTGAGGTGGTATCTTAGTGTTGTCTTCATTTGCATTTCTCTGACAATCAGTGACCTACAGCAGTTTTTCATATGTTTGTTAGTCTTTTGGATCTCCTCTGTGGTGAATGTTTTGTTCATATCCTCTGCCCATTTTTGGATGGGGTCATTTGCTTTTTTGATGCTAAGTTTGCTGAGCTCTTTATATATTTTGGTGATTAGTTTCTTGTCTGATGTATGGCATGTGAAGATCTTCTTCCATTCTGTGAGGGGTCTCTTTGTTTGTTTCATAGTTTCTTTGGATGTGCAGAAGCTTTTCAATTTGATGTAGTGCCATTGGTTTGTTTCTGCTTTGGTCTTCCTTGCAATTGGGTTTGATTCATCAAAGATGTCCTTGAGGTGTAGGTGGGAAAGTGTTTTACCAATGTTTTCCTCTAAGTATTTGATTGTTTCTGGTCTGACATCTAGTTCTTTGATCCATTTGGAGTTGATTTTTGTTTCTGGTGAGATAAAGTGGTTCAATTTCATTCTTCTGCATGTTTCAACCCAGTTTTCCCAGCACCATTTATTAAAGAGAGCCTCTTTTTACATTTAATCCTTTGGGCCCCTTATCAAAGATTAGATATCCATAGGTGTGGGGATTCATTTCTGGGCTTTCAATTCTGTTCCACTGGTCTGTGTGCCTATTTTTTTTCCAGTATCATGCTGTTTTGTACCATGATGATGGCTTTATAATATAGTTTAAGGTCTGAGAGTGTGATGCCTCCCTATCTGTTTCTTTTCCTTAACATGGTCTTGGCAATTCTAGGTGTTTTCATGTTCCAGATAAATGATTGTAGTGTTTGTTCTGTTCTCTTAAAGAAGCTTGGTGGAACTTTGATGGGTATTGCATTAAATTTGTATATGGCTCTGGGGAGAATATTCATTTTGATGATATTTATTCTTCCAATCCATGAGCATGGGATATCTTTCCATTTCTTGGTATCAGTTTCTATTTCCTTGAGTAGCGACTTACAGTTTTCAGTATATAAGTCTTTCACTTCTTTGGTCAACTTTATTCCTAGGTATTTGATTGATTTTGCTGAAACAGTAAATGGGAGTGATTTCTGGATGTCTTCTTCTTCAGATTTAGTGTTTGCATAAAGAATGCCACTGATTTTTCTACATTGATTTTGTAGCCTGATACCTTGCTACATTGCCTAATAACTTCCAGTAGTTTTCTGCTGGATTCTTTAGGTTTTTCTATGTATACTATCATAATCATCTGCAAATAGTGAGAGCTTGACTTCTTCCCTTCCAATCTGTATTCCTTTGATTTTTTTCTCTTGCCTGTTTGCTATGGCAAGAACTTCCAATACTATGTTGAAGAGTAATGGTGAGAGTGGACAGCCCTGTCTAGTCCCTGATCTGAGGGGGAATGCTTTCAGCTTCTGTCCATTGAGTATGATGTTGGCTATAGGTTTGCTATATATAGAATCCACTATCTTGAGGAATTTCCCATCTATTCCCATTTTTTGTAGAGTTTTGAGTATGAATGGGTGTTGGATTTTGTCAAAGGCTTTCTCTGCATCTATTGAAATAATCATGTGGTTTTTGGCTTTGCTTTTATTGATGTGGTGAATGACATTGATTGACTTACAGATGGTGAACCAGCCTTGCATTCCTGGGATGAATCCCACTTGGTCATGATGAACAATCTTTTTGATGTGTTGCTGTATCCGGTTGGCCAAGATCTTGTTTAATATTTTGGCATCTATGTTCATCACCGATATTATTCTGTAGTTTTACTTTTTTGTTCTGTCCCTATCAGTTTTTGGTATCAGGGTAATGTTGGCTTCATAGAAGGTGGAAGGGAGTATTCCTGTTTCTTCAATCTTATGGAAAAGCTTAAGAAGTATGGGTACTAACTGTTTCCTGAAAGTTTTGTAGAATTCGTTTGTGAAGCCATCTGGTCCAGGACTTTTGTTGTTGGGGAGATTCTTAATAATGGTTTCAATTTCTTTGTCTGTTATTGGTGCATTTAAATTTTGTAGCTCTTCTTGGTTCAGTTTTGGAAGGGCATATGCTTCTAGGAATTGTTCCATTTCTTCCAGATTCTCTAGCTTGGTGGCATATAGTTCTTTATAGAAGTTTTGCAGGATTCTCTGGATTTCTGTGGTGTCAGTTGTGATATCTCCTGCATCGTTTACAATTCTATTTATTTGAGTCTTTTCTCTTTTTTGTTTGGTGAGTGTGGCTAGGGGTTTGTCAATTTTGTTTAATCTTTCAAAGAACCAACATTTGGCTTCATTGATCTTTTGTATGGTTCTTTTATTTTTGATGTTGTTTATTTCTGCTCTAACTTTAGTGATTTCTGTCCTTCTGGATGCTTTAGGGTCCTTTGTTCCTCTTCCTCTAAGTCCTTGATGTGTGCAGTAAGGTCGTTAATTTGAGCTTCTTCTTGGTGTTTAATATGTTATTGTATGGCTATAAGTTTCCCTCTCAGTACTGCTTTATCTGTGTCCCACATATTTTGATCGGTTGTGTCTTCATTTTCATTTGTTTCCAGGAACATTTGAATTTCCTGCTTGAGTGAATCTCTGACCCAGTGGTTCTTAAAGAGTATGTTGTTTAATTTCCAAATTCTGTGACTTTTAATAATTGTCTGTTTGTTGTTAACTTTTTTTTCTTTTCTTTTTTTTTTTTTACCTAGAGTCATCACTGGGGCTCAGTGCCAGCACTATGATTCTACAGCTCCTGGTATCCATCTTTTTCCCATTGTTGTTATTATTGCTGGACAAGACAAAGAGAAATTGATAGAGGAGAGGAAGACAGAGGGAAAGAGAAAGATAGATAACTGCATACCTACTTCACCACTTGTGAAGCAACCTCCTGAAGGTGGGGAGCTGGAGTCTCAAATGGGGATCCTTGAGTTGGTCCCTGCACTTAGTACTATATATTCTTAACTCCATGTACTACTGCTCATCCCTCAACACAATTCTTTTAATTCATACATTGATTCTTATATTTAAAAAAAAAATGTTTTTCAAGCTTACCTCTCAGCATGTAAGTAAGAGTTCTCTTCAAATATTTAAAACCAAAGCCAAAATGTTATATAATTCAGATTATAACTATTTCACATGCAAAATATAATTTATGTTTCTTTCTGAAAACCAGGTATGTGTTATACTGTTGCC